>NC_045755.1:16821065-16837340 GCF_008692095.1 Etheostoma spectabile
AGAAAAAAAAATCATGGTTCTCAGACACATGTTCATGCCTAATGTGCATCTGGTAGACGCTGGATTATCATTCGCATATACATTACAGTATTTAATATGATTCCGTCGCAGTCATGGAAAGCATGAATACAAAAATTAATATTTTAATTCAATTCCCAAGGGAGATGTAATAATATCTTGATTGGTCATCTTCATGGAGTGAACGTAAAGCCCCCCTGACATCCTGGAACGTCTGTGGAGAGTCAGACAAAGCCTTGTGGTTGCTTAATAATTTCTCTGTCTGGAGTATCAGAAGCTTGTCTACATCTTTACGCTGCTCTGACATTACCAGTTTTCTCCTGTCTTGGTATGGAAGGGTAAATAAAGAGTAAGAGATGAGAGGGTGGCTTTTGCCTGGAGGACGTTTAGTACTGTAGATAAAAACAAAAACAAAAACTTTATCTTTCCAACTTTTTGATCTCGTCAAGTGTTTAAGGATCAAGTAGCTTGAAGAATTCAAAGTTGAATGGGTCCCTTGTACATTTGTCTTTGCTCTAAAAGTCAAACTTTAATTTAAATGATCTGTAATTTGCAGAAGAAAACACCCAGTAAGCATTGTTTTTAAATAATTGTGAGAAAACAAAACTGAAAATCTGAAGCAGCTATCCGTCAACTGGAGCAAGCCATCACCATCACCAGAATAGAGGAGATGAAAGGTTCCGATTTCATCTTTCATTAGACAGTGCTGACACAGAGGGAGGACATCCTGATGAAAGTGACTATAAATACATGTTTTACCCCATGGGTACAACAGCACAGGAATCCTCATTACTCTTCATTCTTCGATTGATTTGTCTTGACAGAACTCTTAAATAACCATGACGTGGAATTATATTTACACCTGCAGTTGCACTGTTAAACCTAACATTGTGAATGCTATTTAATCACTCATGGGCATAATAAATCCTACTCACACATAAAATACTGTCACTTCCAAAATACTGTCATTATTAACTGGTACCACAGGCAGTTAACACACACAAAATACCTCTGAGACTTCAGAGGCTATTTCTTCACAGTTGATGAGGGAGACCACACGATTCGGCTTAAAAGAACTTTAAAATCCAAGAAGACACAAACAAGGTAGTTTTGAGTGTGTTGTTGGAACAAAATACTTGAATTAAGACAATGCACCAACAAGAATCTATGTGCTTGTGTGTACAGCGCAAAAAACACTCACTTTGCTTTACTATCCACAAATGTTTTTGTGCAGATCATAAAATCCTTCCCACACTGCCAGAGATAAGACTAAAGACTAAGGGCCCCATCTTGCACCCGGCACAGCGTGGCGCAAAGCCCGACACAAGTGTCTTTGCTATTTTAAGACCGATGCAGTTGTTAATTTTCCCAGCCACGTCATTTAAATAGCAAATGCACCTGCCCCCATCTTTGTGCCCATGGGCGTGCTGGTCTCACAGGGAGGTGTGTTCAGGTGAATTCATGGCGTATTGCGACAGTAGAAAGTGATTGCGCCATTAACCAACATAAACCTGGTCTAAAGTCAGTAACGCAGCATTTCATTGTTTTACAAAGCATTAGTAAAATGTGCCTAGGCTCATGAACGGCGCACGCACACTATGCTTGTTACACACACAGAGAAGCACACATGCAAACGATTAAAAAAATATATATTTTGGTGCAAATCCGCCATCATAATAGCAATGCACCAAGGTACAACCACGTCTGGCTGTTAAAGGGAATGGGAGATGACACTCTGATTGGTTTATTACATGTTATGCCCAAAACACACCTTTGAATTAAGACACTAAGTACAACCCTTTTGAACCATGCACTCGTACCTTTTTCCACCGTCAAACTAGCAAAAGTGGATTTGGACTCGCCATAAACACACCTGTGCCATGCACTTCAACTTAGATCGTTAACATAGGGCCCTAAGACTAAAGCTTTTTAAGGCCTTTAAAGATTTACTCTCCTGTGATATGATCCCTGCTGCTCTGTTAGCCACCAATACCCTCTGAATCAGGCTTGTATTAAGCCCTGTTTCCAATCTAGTCTGAGGATAATTAAGACATCGGGAGTGACAATGAGATGGGAAACAAGAAGCTTCAGTGTGGCTCTGCAGGTTGCAGTGTGAGTGCCGTCACAGTGGCGGGAATAGTGGTAATAGCAGGTTGTGTGTGCGTTCAGGCCACTTCAGCTGCTCTGCTGATTTACATGGTGAGCAGAGGTGGAGGAGTCGGCATGAATCACCCGAGAGACAGAGAGGACACCGTGGAGGATGTGAGCTTGAATCTAAATGCAGCCTTTTATCAAATGCCTCTCATGCCGTTACAGGTATGGCTCGTCCAACAGTACTACGATTCATAACCACAGACACATCCAATGTCCAAATGAAACGGGTGGGCCGGGATATACTGGGAAGCATTTGCCAGTAGAACATGAATCGCTCTCTCTATTCCACTGATTAGAGGCTGAGGGGCACAAACAAATCTAATGGCAAACATACACAGAAATATTGCCTTGCTATTCTGCAAGCTTAATCACTGACATGCTCATAATTTGTAACCATCTTGCAAAGACATTGCACACACATTGCCTTGCTCACAAAGCCCCACAATTTAGAACCATTATATTAGGATAGACATCATTGCTCCACGTTTGCAGCTCATTGTGGCGGACTGCTATTTTTTGTTAATAATTGACTGGTAGAGCAGGCGCACATATACTTTTATGATCGTTTATGATGCAACCTGTGACAATTTCCTGCATGTCTTCCCCCTTTCTCACTTAGCTGTCCTGTCCATTAAAGGAGGAAAAACTCTGAAAAATAATTTAACAAATAAATTCAATTTATTTATTTGATTAGGACAATGCACATTAATGAACATTTCTGTAAATGCGCCAGTGTTAGCCAATAGGCTAGTTTTCAACTGTAGTCCTACCTAGGATGCATGTCTTTTATGGTGGGAAGAAACCGGAGTACCCGGAGGAAACCCACGCAAACACGGGGAGAACATACAAACTCCACACAGAAAGGCCCGGAACGACCTGGATTCGAACCAAGAACCTTCTTGCTGTGAGGCAGAAGTGCTAACCACTTAGCCACCGTGCTGCCGCATGAGCAGCATTGCTCAATTATTTGCTGCAAATAATTGAGCAATGCTGCAAACAGACTGGAGCTGAGAATCAACATTTTACAAACTAATGTATATAACACTCACATTAGTCCCACATTAAAGCCATATGACCTAAACTAACTACTTCCTTATGCTAGTTATGGAGTGCAACTGAAAGCTTGAAACAGCGCATGCCTTTGTCAAATTCACTTTTTAACAGTGGAGAAATTGGGGTGTTGTTTACATTAGAACTGATATTGGCAATATATGTTCAAAACTCTCTATTTAAATTCTGGCATGGTCATGGTTTAAACACATACTGTAATCAGCGCAGAGAGCTTTTGTAGATACATCACATCATCACGTAAGGGTCTTTAGTCCGAAGCCTGTGCTAACAGTAGCTAGCAGCTGTGTGATGTCAGCGTTACATTTGAATTGTTTTCCATGAAGGGACAGCCTGAGCTCCTATACTTCAGTGGTGAGTCATAGTTTTGACCTGTGACACACACACACACACACACACACACACACACACACACACACACACACACACACACACACACAAACTCACTCACTCACTCACTCACTCAAAATGACTCACTCACAGGCCCTGTGTATTCTACCATCCTATAGTTCAATACATCTGCATTTTAAAAACTTAAAAAATAGCATTAACGATTGCTATTATTAGAGAGCAGAAATTTAGAAATTATTCTTTAGATTAGAGGTATCATCTTGTTACTGTCCCATGCTGTAAAAGCATGAAGCCGGTATTCTTCACTACTTGATAAGATTACAATTGCACTGTTCAAAGAACTCACTCTGATATGCACTTGGTTTGAAGCTACAAAATAATGAAATTTAGCATGCACCGTTCTTTATGGGGGGGTCTAAATAAGGTGTGTATCCTGCCACTGTAATCATTGATGTTAGGAGGAGATGGAGGAGATGAGAAGATCTGGTTCCAGCATGGAGGTCAGGATCCCTGACAAGGGCTCGCAAGATGATTACCAGAGATTTTCTTTTTCATGAAGATGTTTGGAAGATTGTTTTTAATGAAAGGATAAGTATGGACAGGTTGAATACTTTAATTGAATCAGTACTATCAGTTAAATTTAAAAAGCAGGTAAGTAAAATGCAGGTAAAGGATGTCATCTCTGCATGCCATCTTCAAACAACAGGTGCCATGCAAAGCCAAGTGCATTATGGTCAAAATCACCAAATTCAGAAAACGTTTTTACCCTTGAGAGGAAGGCTTTAGCTGCCTTGATGGGAAACCTGGAGCTACTACATTCATTTCTAATTCAAGTTGTTACTATAATTTTTGTATTTATTTTTTATTATCTCCGAAGACTTATTATGGTTGCTGTTTTTAAGTAAGAAAACTGCGTTTATCCTGAGGGGAACTGCAGTGCAGCATTTGCAAAATAAAGAGTGCAGATACAAAGAGTGCAAATGTACGTTTGTACAAAAGACTAAGATAACATAACAGTAGGTCCAAAATGTAAAAATCAAGATAACCCTAAGGTGCAAATAAGGTGCAATCCACATATAGTGTATACAAACAGGTTACTAGTACGGAAGATGAATATGGTAGGTTTGCATATAGATAAGTTTGTACAGCTTTAAGTCTGCGGTAGTTACTGTCAGAGTTCAAGCGTGTATGGTTAATACAGTGTTGTAATTATGTCCAAGATATTTCCTTTAATTTCCCATTATTGCACATTATGTTTGCTTGAGTCAGTTGCGAAGAGTTCAGTTGTAATGACAAGAATCCAATATAGTCCAAGTAGTCCACGAGAGACAGTAATCCAGAGAGAGAGAGATTTTTCAGGTTAAGTAAATGTGTTTACAGTATGTTATGTACAGTATTTACAAACAACCTGTTTTATGTTCTATTTTCAATAACTGCTGCAATAAAGCTCTAGAAACCAAAAACATGTTTGTCACCAGTGTGCGTCAGAGTGAGTAGTCATATGAATCTGTTGCAGTGATCAGAGCACAGACAGCATCTTTAGATGAAGTCACTTGGTAGCTGAGTCTCCACCTAAGAGGATCTGGTTATAAGTATCACAGCAATTTAGGATCCTGTGTTACTATTCCTATCTAGACAATATACTAGACTGATAGCTACTTTCCCGTTCTGAAGCTATGTACTCAGGAACTCTCTCTCAAAGGGTTACATTGTGGCGCTGGTAGGATGCATGGCGATATCAAATCCTTATATGGCCAGAGGGATCTGGGCGCAAAAACTTGCCGGGTGCTTAGAAGGTGTGGAGATTAATGCCCTGTCGGAGAGGCAAAATCTCCTCTATATCTCTGGGTGCCACCAACTCCCAGCTTAATTTGGAGGAGGTTGGCGATAAGCCCAAATGGCACTGTCTCCGGGGCAGGCTAATTTATCCTCAAGCTAAAGGCATCCAGAGTGCAGGAGCTAAGCTAAGCTTGCTTTCCCACTGGTATTCCGTGTGCATGTGTGTTTATAGTAGGACAACACACTGAAGTCTGTTTGCCAGAAAGGTAACCCACTGTGTGCCTGAGTTTCATTGTTTTTAATTCCCACTTGACCTGTACATTTAATTGAATAACGTGCCACATTGCATAAATCACCTTGGGGGTTAAATTACTATTATTACTCAAGTACACAATTCTCCTATTCTCGCCAATTACAGCCCAGCCATAGGAGGAAGAAGAATTCAGACCCCAAAGTAAAGGAAGCAATATTACACTATAAAAATACTCCGTTAAAAGTCCTGCATTGAATATGTTATTTAAACATACAATGTGATTTTTATTTTTACATTAGGGATCTGTCAATTTAAAACAATAACAAAACATGATTTGTTGATGTTGTAAAATAGCTTGGAGTCATGGGAGTTGCTGTTTTCACCACCACTGCCGTCATTGCAGTCAGCTTCTGCTAGTAAGTTTTCCTTCAGCGTTCATCTTTCAGATGGTTTTTATCCAGGAGCTGAATTAGCTGCAGAGGTCGCTTCCAAAAAACATTCTCTGTGACTAAAACTGGTAAAAACCAAAATAAAACAGTTAAAAATCGGTGTTTTATCCGACGCCGTTTGGCACGTTGGCAGAGAGGCTGTGAGACGAGCTGCAGCTAACGTTTGCCCAGCTTGTTTCTCTGATAACGTAACATCCGGTCATCCGATGACTGAAAGCCTTCATCCAGTATACATAGTACGTATGTTAAAAACAAGAAGAAGAAACCAAGATCTAAAATCTGTATCGTAATGTGCTTAAAACTGGATAAAACCATTCAACCCTGTACAGTTACCTTAAATCAAATGACAGATTCATTTAGGTTTAAAAATTGTTGGAAACATTTGGTATAATATAAGTTCACAATTCAACAAAATATATAACACAAGTCTAGTCATTTTTAGACATTATAATGCAGAAAAGTAATATACATCCTTAATTAAAATAAAACATATTAACTGTAAAATGGAAGTAATGCACATGCACTTAGTAACTTTCCACCACTGATCCCAAATGTCAATTTTTTTCTAGAAGACTGTACATTGTTGTTACATAAAACCTATCTTTCCTGAAAAAATTGTATGTCTTAATTTGTAGTTTGCCTCAGAAAAACAGATGTATACGCTTTTATTGTGACTAACTTTCAAAAACAACTCACTGCCTGCCTGAATTCATGACATAACTGCAACAGGCTATTTTTTGTCCCTTTGTTGTATTCTTTTTAACAGTATCGTCATATCATGAAACAGATTTTCTTTGCTGTCATTGGGTATTTAACAAAGGTTCTTTAAACCACAACAATGAAAAAAGAAACAATTAGAATTTAATAAAAATGGAAAAAGCTGAAGCAAACAGGAGTGGAAATGTGTTCTTATCTCTCCTGGTGCTTACCAACAGGCATAATGTCATTTAATTCTCATTAAAGAAAATCGTGAATAATGAAAAGGCACCATGAACGACTACATCACACAGGCTAATGGCAGCCATTATGCTGGATACCGTAGAGTTAAATACACAATATATGGCAAATTCAGACATAATGACTGAATCAAGAAGACCTCCGTGGCTGCACTTACATGCAGGCAGTCGGCTCGACCAGCTGTTGTTTACATTCTGGTTAGAGCCTTAAATGTGTTCCTATATTTACATGAACTCTTTTTTTTGAAATTATGTCTCCTTATGGGATTAATTAAGTACAATCTGTGTTGGAAGTGTATAAACGTCACAGGATCTCATCTACATCTTTTGCCCCCTGCTCTTTCCTTTTTAGAAACAAATCATAGAAGCTATTGCCGATTGGTTAGCCACACCATTGCCAGAGACTCCCCAGCTGTGTCTACTTGGTGATAGGTCCCTTTTGCCATCACAGATTTCTAAAGCGGAGTCCGCTCTGACACTCGCTGGGTTTATCACTGCAGTACGAACAATTCTTAGAAACTGAGTAACACCAAGTAAGGTCTAGTTTTACAGACTGGCTGAATTTAATGACAGACACAGCCTCATTTGAAGATCTTATTGCAAAACTGAATGAGGTGTAAATTCTATCAGGTCTGGTCTCATTTCCTGCATTTTATTGTTGAAGGAATTATAATATTAAATCAGTAGTTATTGCTTTTGGCCACTTGTGGGCAGAAAACGTCTGCAACAACCTGAAAAACACAAACACATAATCTCTTCATCATGTTACTTTTGAGCTTCAGCTCGTATGTCAGCTAGTTAAGATACTTAAAATAATCTGTTTGGTGTCAGGTGGGTGGTGCACATTAGCTTTATCAAAGCCTGAAAACAGCTGTTAGCTGCTGAGGCACACTGGGTTGGTTCAGTGGAATTTGCAGGTGGTAGAACCAAATCCATTAACTAAAAGAAACTAAAAATCTCAGTAGAACTGCAGCGTTGAGGGATCATTCTCAATGACATCGTCATTATAAACAACCCCTTTCACATTAGCCAAATACATTGTTGGCATATGAAATGAATTAGTATTTAAACCATTATACAGTTGTGAGTTTTGAATGTAAAAATGCCCAAAATGCCCAAAATACTGTTTTCATTCGTCATTTTTTCACTGCAGTAAAGTGTGTGTGCACTATTGCCACAGAAGTAGCAGTTATACTCCTGTACATACTACAGAGTATACCACCACCAAAGTCATGTACACATTCAGTTGTAACTTGGTGTCTGCTCAAAGTATTGCTTATTAGTATCACATCATCATGCCAAAAATAAGAAGTCTATCTGGCAAGACTCTCTCTCTCTCCGAGCAATTGGCTGGTTGTAAATGTCCATCATCTGAGTCAGAGTTGAAAGTGTGGCCCAGAAACTGTCAATCATGCAGCTTCCCCACCATGAATTTGCAGCTGCTGTTTGATATGAGTATACCCCTTTCAACTCCATGTGCATTACCATAAAGTGCATTTCAGCCTAAATGGGAACCATCACAGCAGAGCAGGTGTAGATAAACTGAATCAAGATCCAGCAACAGCTTGTTTTCTAATGAACTTCTGGGAACATCTTGTTCCCTGGTGCGACACACGTAGTCGATTGATGTACCGGTATGTCAAGACGCAGTCGAGTGAGGCATTTTTCACAACATCATCAATACAGTGGGCATGTTTAGGCTTGAGGGATGTGGCTTCTCCCAGTCTCTATGGTAACCTGTTGGCATACTGCTGAGCCTGGAAGGCTTTTAATGGCTTGTCACAGCCATGAGAGCAGTGACAAGCCATTAAAAACCGCAGAGGAGAGATTTTGCCATACCTTGGTCTGACACATAGTAATATTTAAATATATATATCTATACATACACCATATTAAAAATTATTATGCAAATTGAAATTCCGTCTCATAAACATTAAATATTTAGTTTTTTAAACAAACTCATGGATTTTATTGTGTCTCTGGGCTCCTCTTTGGATCACTGAATTCAATCTCAGACACCTGTGCTAATTCATTTTCCAGGTGAGCCCAGTTAAAAGAAAAAACTACTTAAGAAGGACGTTCCACATTATTAAGCAGACCACAGGTTTCAAGCAATATGGGAAAGAAAAAGGATCTCTCTGCTGTGGAAAAACGTCAAATAGTGCAATGCCTTGGACAAGGTATGAAAACGTCATTGTACTGTAAAGAGATTTGTGGCTGATTCAGAGCACAGAAGGGTTTGTGCAGATAAAGGAATAATCAGGAAGGTTACCGCCAGACAAATTCATCAGATTGAGAGAGCAGCTCCTAAACTGCCGTTACAAAGCAGCAAACAGGTATTTGAATCTGCTGGTGCCTGCGAACCTCAAGGTGTAGGATCCTCCAGAGGCTTGCAGTTGTACATAAACCATAAACTATACGGCCACCCCTGACCAATGCTTACAAGCAGAAACGGTTGCAATATGCCCAAAAATACATGAAGGCTAATTTTCAAACAGTCTTGTTTACTGATGAGTGCCGTGCAAACCTGGATGGTCCAGATGGAGTAGTGGATGGTTGGTGGATGGCCTCTATGTCCCAATAAGGCTGAAACGTCAGCAAGGAGGTATGGGGGGGGGGGGGTCATGTTTTGGGCCAGAATCCTGGAGAGAAAGCTGATAGGTGGTGTGGAAATGACCTCGGCAAAGTATGTAGAGTTTCTGACTGACCACTTTCTTCCATGGTACAAAAAAAAGAACCATGCTTTCCGTAGCAAAATCATCTTCATGCATGACAATGCATCTCATGCTGCAAAGAATGCCTCTGTGTCACTGGCTGCTATGGGCATAAAAGGACAGAAACTCATGGTGTGGCCCCCATCCTCCCCTCATCTCAACCCTATTGAGAACCTTTGGAGAATCCTCAACAAAAGATCTATGAGGGCTGGAGGCAGTCTGCATCAAAACAGCAGGTCTGGGAGGCTATTCTGACATCCTGCAAAGAAATTCAAGCCGCAACTCTCTATAAACTCACAATTAATTGTGAAGGTGATATCAAAGAGGAGGTCCTACTGTATGTTAACATGTAACTTGCTTTGTTAACATGAGTTTAGATTGAAATAGCTTTCGATTTCAGTACATATGACCTCCTAATGCTGCAAGTTCAACAAATTTTCAGTTCTTTACAACCTATAAAATGTTTTGCAACTTTGTTGTGCTTTTTGAGTATTTTATTTATTGAAAAAAACTGTTTTCATTGGGTGGTTTGTTCAATGAAATTCGACTTATACCCTGATAGTTGATTACTTGAAAATTACACTGACTGTCAGTGTAAAATAGAATTTGCATAAATTTGTGTGTGTCAAAATATAACCACAAAGTGCATAAACACAGCTTGAGTTAATTTTATAATTTAATGAGTGAAAAAATATGTCTCATGCATAAACATTTAGTTATGTAATGCATTTTCTGTTCCACAAGTGTGTGTATTAAATGCTGTCTGCTACAAACTGGTGCTCTAGTGCCTCTTAGTGGATATAATATTCCAATACTGTACACTTTGACATTCATTTGACCAACAGCATGATAATATTTTAGGACTAAAACTGGATAGGTGAAACAATTCAGATCATTGCAGTGTGGTCTTAAGTCTTTGAATGATCACTAGATTGATGAATGGACTAGATGAACTAGACTCAATCTAATGTAAATTTGTTTTTTATAGCTTTTTTTTGCATTTAATTTCAAATGCAATTAAGTTAAATGTTGTTTTTCAAAGATTAAGATCTGTTTGCGCAAAAAAAGATGTGGATAGTTGAGAAGGAAATTAGATTCAGACTGGATTTAGAAACATGAAATACTTTAAATTGAAGATGTGAGGATAGTACTCCCAACATATCAATCAAAAAAGGATTTAAATTGTGTTTCTGGTGCTACATAATTGTGATTCTAATTTGGTTAATGAAAATAGAAACAGAAATAGGAAATGTGTTTTTAATTATATTGCCAGCCAGTGGCAATTGCTTTTTGTGTGCAGGCAAGTGGATTTAGTTTATGTCACTTCAGTCTTACAGTAACATCAATTATCCAACGAATGTCAGAATTAGACGCTAATAATCAGAATGAGCTGATTAACCAATAATTGTTTTGTTGTTGAATCTGTGCCTGTATGTTGAGAAGTTTTATGAACGGGGTCTTTTTGAGTGCAGTTGAATATCTTTACGACATCAACCCCCCCCCTCCCGTAGAGCTTCTCTGCAGACTCTTAGAGTTGTGAGCGTTTGACCTTTCAGTCAACAGTTGGGCCTTTTTGCTAAAAACACTTCAGGCCCTGCCAGTCCTGAGCCTCAGAGATATTTTTTTTTTAGCTCCTTTAAAAAGTCAGCTGTGCACCACCTGTTAGATCTTACCACAACCAAAATGGCACTCCTTAGCACTCATTCAATTACTGTAAGAATCCCAGAGTTAACATTTCTGCCTTGAAAAAATAAAACAGTGACATGTTCAAAGAGGTTTCTTAGGTTTCCTGGGTAAGAGCAGAGTAAAAACTGCATTTTCAAGAGTGCTTGGGTTTAAATAAAGGAATCAAGATCAACTGGATTTGAGGCAGATTATGTCACAATTATTAAAATAATGTCACTTGATTTAAAGATAGTAAAATTAGATTTGATTTATACGAAACATATTACAGTTTGGTACTTTGTTTGAAGACTTGAAGTTGGTGGGTAAACAAATCCTTAACAACTGGACAGGTGAAATTACTCTTGGTATGCAAAGATAAAACAAAACAACCACAAAGCACTGCATGCTCTGGTGGAGCAGGGAAATCAACACCACCGCACATTCCATCAGATTTAATAAAATCTCCAGCTTGTAAACAGATGAATACCAGTATGACAAAGTTAGAACAATCAGATATTTATATACCATGTATATCATTCAAGATGTTATGGCTTGGTTCACATCATGTACTTCAGTTCCCCATCAAATCCACTTTCAATATTTTGTATTACTTTATTAAACATGATGGTAGAAGGTGCAGTATGTAGATGCTGCTACTGAACTGAGGCATTTCAGAAATTTTAGTTTGCAGAAAAGTACTTACATGTTTATTGGAATTGTTTCTATTATTATTATTATTATTATAACTTTTGCCTTTGTGATACATGTTCTTTGTTTGATTGTTTAATGTTCCATGCTTCTGGCAGTTCATATCTATGTTCTTATCATTGCATAAGAATATAGAGCAGATTTGATGATGTCTCATTTTATAATAATCCAAGACATGTTTTATGTGTTACCCAGTAAATATTGAACTTTAGCTAAACTTTTAATTTTTAACTTCCTTTTTTTTAATTGTGAATTGAATCGTAATCGTAATATCTGGCAGAAAAATCACAATTAAGATTTCCCCACCCAAAATCATTCAGCCCTACAATCCAATGGATAGCTTTTATGATACATGTTGTAAAAAGGAGATAAATAGTCCAGAAACAACTTGGCAGTCTAGTTTACTTCCAGGAACCAGACTTGCCCTTGGCCCCGCGGGAGGTCTTGGATGCTTTGGAGCCCCTCTGGTGGTCGCTGACTCGGTTTCGGAGCACGTAGATGTCGTACTTCTGCCTCTTGAGCTTTTCGGCCAGCTCAAACTTTTCTGCATGCAGCTGGTGGAGCCACTGCCACAGGTCCTGCGCCTTCTCCACAAGCTTCTCCTGGTTCAGGTGGTCGATGTTGAGTGGCTTCCGGCGCTCCATCAGGGCCTTCTTTTTCTCCTCCCGTGCTGTCAGCTTCTTGCCCTTCTTCTGGTCCACCTTCTGCAGGTAGCCACCAAAGGACTTGTTGGTGAATATCATCTTCTTCTTTGCCTCCTCGTCGGCGCGCAGTTTGGCTGCCTCCTCCTCACGCCTCGCCCTCTCCCCGGCCAGACGGGTTTGCCGTTCCCGTTCCTCCTCGGTGCGGACACGCTGTTGTTCTGCTCTGTCTGATCGACGGCGCTCAATGCGGTTACGCAGCGCGATCAGCTCTTCCTCCTCTTTCTGGCGGGTGGAGAAATGCGACTCGATCAGGGTCTGGAGGTCGTTGAAATCCTTTTCTACTCTCTTGCGGTGCAAGTCATCGAAATCCACCTTCTCACCATCAGGGAGCTTTGGAGGAGCAATGTTTGGCACATAAGTTGTCTTGGGCCGCCATTTGGAGTCCTCCTCCTGCTCGTTTTCCCCTGCATGCTTTTCTTTTGTCTCTGCTTCATCATCCTCCAGCTCCTCATCTACAACTTCTTCTTCCTCCTCATTCACCTCCTCCTCTTCTTCGTACGGCTCCACAATTTCCTCAGTGTTGGACATGATGTTACCTCGCAGGCCTTCTAGGATAGAGAAAGACCAGCTGGTGTGTTGCACACAAGAGAAGACTGGGGTCTCGGGCGTGCAGCTTGGAGGTTTTTTAAGGCTTTGCCTTCACCATGTGATGATAGGCTGACCAAAGTCTCCAGAGTGTAGGTCATTAGCAGGGCAGATTTTGAGACAGATGGAATAGTCTATTTTCTCCTCACCAAACCTTGTCCCCCCCCCCGCTCTACTCTGACCCTACAGCGCCTCCTCATTCCTTTGTAAGGACAAGATGAGAGACTATTTCAGATACACAACAGATGCACACACTTGTGCTTCCCAGTCCCACAAAGCAACACATAGTATCATTCAGAACAAATAACATCCAACATCCAAACAAGGCCTACTGAGACTCTGGGGCTGACAAGAGACGAAGACGGATAATAGAAAAAAAAATCCCTACCAAACTATGGATTTTACAGTGTCCACAATTTGGGGAAATTTCTAACCCATTGTGATATTTTAAAAAGCCACTGTGGCAAAGCTTGTGGTTTTTAAGAACTTCCATTAACAAAGCACATTGCAATCTCTTAAGTACCTAACAGCCCGTGAGGATTTCATGAATGGAAGTTACAGCTGTCCAAAGTGAGCCATTCCCTTGAATATCCTGCACCCCGTAGCATTAACAAACTAACATGTTATTTTTAAGATGAAGTGCAAAGCTGAGCTATATTTACACTTTTTATTTAGAAAAAAAAGGACTATCTATGGCTATTAGTTACTTGTCTTTGTTTTTTAATATCTGTAAAACGATTTGTAAAGTTATCATTCTTATGTATCCGTCGGTGCATTTAAAATCATGGTATTTATATACCAACAGTTATTTCTGTAAAGAAACAACACTTAAAAGAACATAAGAACCACAAAAGACCTTCAGTAACAACAATGACATGAAAGATGAGCTTTACTGCTCCAGCCATGTCTCCACTTTGGAATGTAATTAAAACATTCTTGCTATTGGAGTCTTTTAGCTTTCAGCACAGTGGGGATTAAAGTGTAATTGCTCCCACGTTGCAACACTTAAATGCAACTGTCAAGAATGTATGTTCCCAAGTCTTGAGTTATCAGTGGAAAGGGACACAGTTTGAAGAGGATGAGATAACTGACGGGAGGAGACAGGTGCACCGTTGCATCTATGAAACCCAATTAAACTATTACGTGCGCCTCCTTTGAATAAGGTTTCTGACGTAATTTTTGCTGTACATGTACGTGGCAGATAACGCACATCTCTAGGGGGTTGAATTTCAGTCTTAACACGAGCCTTCTGGAGCTCTGAGTGACGATAACCGTGGCCTCAAAACTAATCATGCCTATAAAAATGTCTCATGCCTGTCTCATCCCAGAGTGGCCTAAGCTCCACTAAAACATGCCTGGGCACAACATGAGGACAGCAGGTGGTTCCAGTATTTTTAAGGCACTCTTGGTTGCTGGTGGCAAGGGACAACTGTGTATATCAGCAAAGAAAGGCAACAAATGATGAGGGCTATAAATAGCCTCACCTTCTGCTGTTTAACACAGTCCAAAATGAACACATAGAGTGATGCAGTAAAACTCTGTACAACTGTGGGTGATCAAACTGAGAAAACAGAATTGAAGAGGCTGACATCCTGCTAGGACATTTTCAAAGGATAAGTTGTTAAATATAAATAATAAACCACCGTCTAGAGTAAATCAGTCATTTGACATGTCCCAATCAAGCCACTGCATCAGGAAGGTAAACAGATTGTAAGACAGGAAAAATATACTTTGTGAGGCAGTGACCTCGTCTGATCAAAATTGTGCAGTACAGTTACGTGTGTCCCACAGTATTCTCCACTTTAAAGTAAATATAGTCTGCCGACATTCCTCCTAGATTGAGGATATTCATTGTCCATGCTATTTAATGCAATAGATTCATATTCTTATTTTTATTTTTATAATTTCAATACTATTTATTAACAATGTGCCTGTCTTGTTACAGACACTGTTACAAAATATTTAAAGGCATATGACCTGACACAACTCACTTATTTAAGTTCATGAAGGACCCATCACTTCTTGAAATACTCTAGTGAAAGACTATATCTAAATATGCATACACTAAAAGTATAAATAAAAAAAGGGAGAGACATAAAATCCATATACCGGTACTCACCCATCAAAACCTCCAATTTGATTGCAAAAGGCAGCAGTGATTTTGCAGCTATCCCCAGTAGCTCATGTCGTATCATGTCGTCTTCTTTTTCCAGTTACCTGTGTGCTACCAAAAGAAAAACATTAATTTAGACATTTAAACTTATTCATTTTTATTGTACAAACTTTAAACTTTGTGTTGCCGTTATTGTATCAAAATTTTGGGGTCCTACAGTTACCACTGTTTTTACAATTATAACAATATTCCCTTCCCAAACTAATTTTTCGTTTAGATTTAATTAGAAAAGTGAGCCCTTTTCTTTGCCACAAACTGGGCTAGCACATTCGATGACGGTCACACAATATGGAAATTGCCACAAAGTTTTGTGTTGTATTGTTTTTATATTTCATATATGATATTGGCTATGCATAAGGAAATATACACAGTTGCCAGTTAATTAGTTAGAGATGTCTCTGTTATTTAGCCGACCTACATTGATATAAATATGGTAGACAAAATCATGGAAAACCTTGTTAAACAGTTCAACAGCACAACACACTGCAGCTTTTAAAATGTTGAGTTCAGCATAGACTTTAAAACTGTTTCAACAGAAAATGATTATAACTTTAATGAGGATTATCACTCATTGCAGCGCTGGTATATATGACTGCACCCCCACCCCACTCCCCTCTTTCCTCCTCAAGAGAGCTACATACTCAGAAGTGGCCCATACTATGGAAATTGTGGGACTGGCTCTAGTGGCTGTAATTCTG
>NC_045755.1:16837350-16841557 GCF_008692095.1 Etheostoma spectabile
GAATTTTGGGAAAGAGACTTCAGATATGGTATTAGTGGACCATTAAGTTCTATTTAAAAGCATCCAAAGAGCACCATGTCATGGGACCTTTAGAAAAAGTGTTATCATGGTATCGTAGAGGATTACGGACAGGTACAAGTACTGTAATAGGAAAACAGGGCATTTTAAAGGAGTGGAGAGATAGAATGGATTGAATGTTTAGCTAGATTATTTTCAATCTGAGGAGGCTTCTTCGAAAGTTACAGCAGGGACAGAAAAAAAGAACTGTGTAGAGTGTCTCAAGAGATAGGTAGAGGAAAAATGTACCATAATCTGTTTTAGATAACAAGGGTAATTGAAATGTATATCCTACATTTATAAATAAACTGCAACCAATGCTGGTGTCTTCTTTTTGAGGGTGATGGTAGAGCAAGTATTTCATACATAATACAATGCCGAGTTGTGAAAGGACATCCGAGAACAAATCTACAGATTCTGTTGTAAACAACATTGAGAGGGAGCAGATATACGACATCAGCATATATGTTTTAAGTTGCTGAAGAGGCCCGGGGTATACAGAACCCCATAAAAACAGTTAAGCTAACGCTAACGTTAGTTTTTGTAAGCTAGCTAGTTTGTCACCACAACTATGTCACAAATGTGTTACTATGTAGCATTTAGCGATAACTCGTAGCTTAATAATTCGTGTAAGGTTATCCATTCGTGTCTTAGCCGTAGTGTAGCTAATGTATTGTAATAACAAGCATAACACAGTCTAATTATTCAGTCAAGTTGTGTATCCTTACATGGTAGCCTGCGTTAGCTTATAGCTAGTTAGCACAGCCGAAAGAGGAAAGTTAAAACGGAACGAATTTCATAGCTAACCGATGTAGCTTTTACATTTTAGACACTAGCAGTATACCACGTTCATGAAGGTGGTTCATATGGAGGGGTGGGTCAGACGAGCAAAATACACGTGGCGGCGGTCGTAAATGGTCCGGTAGGAGGGACTGGATATTAAACACCGCCCCCCGCCTTCCATCCTCCTCCGCCTCCTCCGGGCTACAGTATGTATCGTTCTCCCCAGGTTGCTCAGTGACTCCGCCCAGCTCCTCCTCTCATGTTATGACAGCAGATCAATGGGTGTTTGTGGAGTCCTCCTGCTGCAAGGCTTGAAAACTGGTAAAATTAACTGTTTTATAATTTATTTTTACATAAATAAACGTTCTCTCTGTGTTTTCTTTGGCGCTATTACGTCTTGCATGTTTTCTGTGTCTTGTGTTACTTGTAGTTGTGGGCACTGGTAATAACGAAACGTTAGTTTATGTTACAGTATACAATACATAGGCCTACTATTAACGTAACACCGCATGTGTTAGCCATCAGACAGGACACAGTGTACTGTTCCCTTTGTCTGTTCTATCCTCTAAGCAAAACAGGTTGACACCTAATCCTCTTGGTTCGTAACATGTACTCCAGTATGCATGCACTGCGGTCTTTATTTCTTTGTAGAAAACTTGTGTAGTGACTGCATTCATGTGGGCCCCCAGGTAAACTAAAGGTTTTTAAGGGGCAAAACCTAAATGCAAATCTTAAAGTGTGGTTGTAGAAATCATTTTAACTTTAAAACTATAGTAACATTTTGAATTATTTTTTTTCTTCTTTTTAGAGCATAAGGGCCCTGTTATTCAGCTCATAGCCTCCCTAAAATAAGGTAAAGTTAACAGGATCAGAAAGAATAAAACAAATTAACACATTATTTTTTTTAAATACTTTTTTCTTTCTTTTTCTTATGAATTAGGCTACTAGAAATCTATAAATACTCAAAGAAAAATCACTGGTCCCAGCTTTTGAATATAAATATTTCTTCTTCTATTAGTAGTAGTAGTAGTAAATGAAATGTATTTGTGTTTTGGACTATTGTTTTGACAAAACAAGTAATTGGATTATGTCAACTTTGTTGCTGTGATTTTTATTCACCAAACAATAATGTGATAAAACTAGAAAATAAATTTGCATATAAATTAGTCAATCATAAATTATTGTTATTTGCAGCCCTGCGGGGTCAGTAGTTTTATCTTGGTGTAGCTAATAAACTGGTAACTGAGTGTGTAACCTGGGATGAGGAATATTAAGTCGCAGCTGCAATGAGTCCTAGTTTTTTTACACACTTATTTTTTAAGGCGTCAGTGTTTAACTAAATGCATTTGTAAGATCAAACTAGGAAACTTGTGGCTAGGGTGCCACCTTCCAAGTTCACTGCACTTAGACGTGTTTATTGTTCTCCGTGCAGATTGGCTGTGTCACCACTGCGTCCCTGTGCACCCACTGCCAGAGGATGAGGCTCCTCATCGCTCCCTCTGCCTCCGCCTTCACGGTGACTTCTCCCAACCAAACACTGGAAAACCAGCTCACAGTGGACTCCCTCTATCAGCTGTCAGTGGACAATCGAAAGGTACAGAAGTTCAGGGGATGGGTTCTGTCTGAGAACTCTGCGCATGTGTCAGAAATTGCAGACCTGTGGAGGGACATGGGTGATCACCCTGAAGCTTCCCTGTGTCGGCCGGAGGACGTGGCCGCCCAGAGAGACCTTTGGGTGTCTGTGTGTCCCAACAAGCGTAAATTGATGAGCATCATTGGAAAGTTCCCAGCATCTTTGTTTACATTAACTCACCATAGCAAGCAATGGGGCTACTATCCTTTACCTCCAGAGTCTCAGAGTCCTCAGTAACAGGATCATCGGCAAGCTGATGGCCAGCGGCCCGCAGAGCTTCAGTTGACCTGTGGAGCTGAACAAAGATGTTATCCACACTCTGAGGGAGATCTACCTGGACCTGGGCGCAGATAAGGTCAACCTGCGCGTCTGGCTGCAGAGCGTCCTGAGCCAGAACCCGTTCATCCTGCTGCGGCCGTCTCAAGCCTGGAGGGACAGTCTGGGCTTTCTGAGGGAGCAGGGCTTCATCACAGAGGAGCTCCTCAGCCTGGTTTCAAGCCTCAGAGCCTCCATTGCAGAGCTGCAGCCAGAGGCCACACAGCAGGTACTGGCCTACGTTGAGGGGGTTCTCTTGCCTGCTGCAAGGACAAACTCAAGCAAACTGTGATCCGCTGCCCGGCCATTTTGTACTACTCCATGCCCACCCTGGTGGGGTGGGTCCCGATCCGGCTCTTAGACCGTGACAAGTATGGAGACACACCACATTTAAAGGTATAACAAAAGTAATTTATTTTAGCAAACGATAAATCATACGTCTAAATAGAACGCAAAACAAAGCATGTCGTGTGACAATCAGTCCAGTCAGTAATGAAGGTGTGGATGAGTGAAAACATAGTGGAGGTGTAGATGTTGAAGTGTAGAAATAAGGCAACAAAGAACTCAAAACGACCATAGCCACATCCTTGAAGGGGGACGCCTACACTGACGGAGACAAGAAGAAGACTCCCCTCCTGCACTAGTACCAGGCT
The DNA here is from genome assembly GCF_008692095.1 of Etheostoma spectabile. NCBI lineage: Eukaryota > Metazoa > Chordata > Actinopteri > Perciformes > Percidae > Etheostoma > Etheostoma spectabile. The sequence goes on from NC_045755.1 coordinate 16,840,792, forward strand.
TAAGTAATCGGCACACACTGGGGCCCTCAGATGTCAACGATTAACCCAATCAGACAAGCACAAGAAAGTTACACAGGACAGCCCCACAGGGGTCGTAACAGGGTGATTCCAAGGACTGATGGATGTTGGAGTGAGCATGGGGCAGGTGAAGGAATCTCCAATTATCCTGGAGCTCACTACGCAAATTGTGCTTTATCGCACCCAGAAGCTGGCCTCTTACGGGTATGATGTCCGCTCTGGCAGCCTGGACGTTATTGTGGAAACTAAGAAGGACTTTGAGATGAGTTATGGCAAGCTGCCCCTCAGGCAGCAGCGGCCACTCTTCAACCCTGTAGCTCCCCTCAGATCTGCTGAGGAGTGAATATCAGAATGTGTTGATTTGCTGCTGTCACACAGGGACGCTGTGTTGGAGAAACGTTTTTAGAATTTTCATTTGATGCTGATTTTGGGAACAGGTTCAAGACACACACGAAGAAGGGAGGCAGTTTGAAATACCAAACCTCCAGCAGCACAGAGAACTTAATTATGACCAGAGGTGTCAAGTAACAAAGTACAAATACTATGTTACCTTGGTTAAGTAGAAATTTTGAGTATCTATACAATACTGGAGTAAACATTTTACAACAGACATTTTACTTCCACACCTTACATTTTCACACATACACTACGGGTCAAACGTTTGGGGTCACTAAGAAATTTCCATTGTACTCCATTGTAGACAGATTACCAGCTAAGATCAGTTGCATTGTTTTTTTTTAACCAGGGC
>NC_045755.1:16841567-16860776 GCF_008692095.1 Etheostoma spectabile
AGATTACATTATGTGCTTACATAATTGAAAAGGGTTCTCCAATGTTTTCTCAGTTAGTTCAAAATGGTTGGATTCAAAAACAACTCCTTTCAAATGTGCTTCAAGCTCTGCACACCCGAGTACCATACAGTCTAATTTGAAAAAAGCATATTGATATTTTTTTCCACTTACATTACTTTTATACTTGAAGTAGTTTTGAAACCAGTACTTTCACAATTTTACTTGAGTAAAAAGCTTGAGTTGATACTTCCAAGTCTTTTTATACCTTAGTATCTATACTTCTACCTGAGTAATGAATGTGAATACTTTTGAAACCTCTGAATATGACACTTATGTTTTAGCCTGTGACCTTGAGCAGGGTTCTTTGATTCGATGCTGAGGCCCAGCTGAGGACCCTTGTGAAAACAGGAAACGGGCTGTTTTACAATCATACTCAATTTAAGTACAATATTTATTTGACCGTTATGCCAGGGAATATATTCTGACAGACGTTGAAATACTGATGCATGGAAATGAGTGCCAGTTGCTAAATTAAGATCTACTACTGTAATTACCAAAAATGATTTGTGGTAACTAAACATGACGTGCAATAAAAGCCAAATCCACATCTACATTTGTATTTAGTATGTCATTTATAAACATGAATGTCTCCATGTGTGCAGTCTGCCGAGTGCAATGGGATTAGTGATTCATACTATGTCATAATCATACGTTTTAGAGTAAAACCAGAGCACCAAATCGGTTTATTACATTGGAAGTCTTTTCTAAAGTATAAAGATATTACATTACACTACAGATATAAAGAATAGGCTGAAACCAATAGTATATTATATCCAGTTTTAATGAAACAAGCACATTGAGAAGGAACAAGTGAAGCAGTTCTCTCATGTGACACATTTAATGGAGATTATACAAGGGTGTTGGGGAGGTGGGGGGGGGACCTCATGTAGAATCTGTCTCCCTGTCACCTTTTCTCAGTAGCCCTCTACAAGTGTAACAACTTGATAGTTTACGTCATACTGATATTGCTACAGTGGTGAGGATTAGCATGAGTCCACTAGTACTGAGATGGAGAAAGGTAATGATTAAAACAGTTGATATCTTGGAACGGCTCAAACAGGAGAGAAATGGGAAGCAGACGGACAGCGGCAGTCGTATTAGAACCGATACAAGATTTATCACCATTGGTTTTTGAATGGACGGTCTACAAATGTTTTCATTTTTATTGAAAATGTTACACAAAAAAAATCAAGATCCATCCACAAGGATTTCTCATATAAAAAATATATTGATGGGTCTATGGCTACACAAAGAGAGACACATACAGTATATTCAAATATGTACAAGTTGTATGTGAAATTAGCAAATTCATTATATACACAAGAACTTTTGTCCTGGAAAAATTAAGCACAGTGTAACAGCCGCTTCACGGATGTCAGTCCACTTGCTGGGTTGTGCAGTCCACATGATAATATAGTCTTTTGAGTGTGTGTGTGTGTGTGTGTGTGTGTGTGTGTTTAACGACACTCTTCTTGAGCTTGTGTCAATGCAACAGTGAATTTTTTTTCAAGACAACACAAAAAACCTTAGCCTTTGTGTTGGCTGTGTACACGGTCTGTCTGCAGACACTCCTGTAAGGAGACAAAAAAGACACACAATTAGGAAAAATATATACAACATGTCACTCCTGATAAATGCAAACGGACAGTGGAAGATATATTGAGTTTATGTTAAGTGAAATTATAATTTAAGGATACTTCCTAAAGAAATTATTTGCAACTTTAAGGATAGGCCTGGTTTTATATATTGTCAACACAATATGAAAAGACCAAATGCCTGAATTTCCTGTTAAGTTTGGATCCCGTTTTTAACTAACCTTCCTAGTGAATGCTCTGTCTCTGGACTTTAGAGCCTTTGCCATTCCCAGAGTCCTCGCTGTGCCGTTTGACAACGGTCTGAGTGGTGCCGTGGAGTTCACGTCCTGAAAAAACAAACAGAGCACAGTTTAGAAAGCCGCCAGCTGACAGTTTTACCATCTCTGTCACTAACTACAAAACAGCAGAGGCATAGCTTTGGAGAAAAGGCATCAGACCTTAAGGCATGGTTGATACAGGCTGGAGCCTTGAAGGAGATACATCTTCAGCCATCAATTAAATAATTCATCCATTGTATTGAAACAGAGTCTGGGCACCCTTTTCGGTGTAAAAGCATAGCAGTTCTCACCTTTTTGGATTGTAGGCTGTGCGCCTTGGGCGTAAGACTTCATACTGCTGCCTGCGAAACCTGGAATTCAAGCACGATTCAAGGATTAGCTGAGAAGTTTAGTTTGCATGCCAACATAAGAGGGAGACAAATATTCCAAAACGAAGAAGATGGATGAATGAAATGTGTAGTAGCTGAGGGTTCTTACCTTGCTGGTGTGTGCCGAAGCTTGTTTGTGGATCATTCTGCAGGTACATCATGACACCGCTTTGCCTCTCTCTTTGGGAGTGAACCGGCATCTGATAGCCTGTAAAAACAGACAAAAACCACAATCAACTTCTCCTCCAGAGGCCTGTACTACAAAGCCAGATCAACATTCCCTGGATTTATTTCCATTACCCGAAATCTTGAATCGAAAATCAATGTTAAATTAAATCGTGCGCCTAAACATCGGAATTAAATCAAATTGTGACATTTTCCGAATCGTACATCCCTACAATCAACCCAGGGTTTCCCAATCTAGCGACGGAAGTTCCTCAGGGACAATAGGGCAAATTATAAAGAACCCCTGACCTACTGCATGTATTATGGCACTTACGAGATGGCGCTGCAGCATTGTGGGTAGCCTCCGCAGACAATCCCATCCCGTATGAGGACATCTCCCCGTTGCTGTTACCGTTAGAGGTGGACGGAACTGTAGCCAGAAGGCCTACGGACACAGACAACAGTTGTTTTATACAAAGTCTAGTAACTTTAGATTGATAAAATCATATTCAATGCAAACCACTGCTGCTAGTTATATTAACACTTATCGGCCTTTAGATGTTTGTGAGGAATAACTATCTGTATCTAGTTTTCTAGTGTCCTTACCGAGGCCTCTATAACAGGAGAGCTGCTGGTAGATCTGTTTCATTCGCTCAATGTTGAGACAGCTGGCCTCTGCATGGTTCACCATGGGCTTGGGGTAATGCACTCCAATAACACATTTGGCTGCCTTCTGCACAATCTCTGGGGCGTTCCAGGGATCATAAATATATTTGGCTGGAAACCCTCTCAGAACGGGCAGGTAGCGCCTGAGTGAAGAGATGGTTGAGGTTTAGTGAGTATGTAGGGTGGTATAATAAATTCAGTTTAAAATACTATGCTATACATACAATCAGGGCTGGACGATATGGACGAAATCAAATCCAATAATATTTTTGACCAAATACCTCAATATCAATACTGCAACGGTATTGTAGTGACAACTAATGGGGCCTTCACAACATTTTTACACAATGAGATTTTTGATAAATAATCATCAGTAATGTGGATATAATGACTAAGTGGGTAAAGGCCAATATTAGAACAGCTACAACAGTCTGGTAAGTCCAGAAAGTGACATCACTTTACTGTAATGCAGCCTTTAAAACCAGGAAAAGACACCATTAATGTCATATTACGATCTAAAATTAAAATCTATGACGATATCCAGTCTCATATCACGATATCGATATAATATCGATATATTGCCCAGTTCTACATACAGATAAAAGGCGTCCACATGCATTGCAGTTTGTCAGCATACCGTATGTAATCTCCATTGGGGTCAGTGCGTCGGCCGAAACCCACAGGGCAGTAGCAGTGGAAGAACTGCTGGAAGAAAGAGCTGCAGGAAAGCCACATCCAGCTGCCTGCATTCACACTCCAGTCTGCATCCAGCAGCAGCTCTTCAAACACCTAAAGACACACAAAAAAGCCTCGTGTTAGCTGAGAAACGAGAGGATTCATATGGGCTGTGCAACATTTGCCATCTCTGAGCTGAGAGGGTTAAGCTCTCATAAACTTAACTATGAACTAGTCTTTATTTTTAGTCTTTTTGGTGGAATTTCCAGCTTACGAACTCATGCTATGTAAGTTGAGACAGTGGTACCCCAGGTCTCATTCAGGTCAGTGTCCAACATAACCTCATAACCTTTACAGGCAGAAAAATACTTCAACTTTGTGCTTCCATAGATTCAGGAAATCTAGGCAGGTGCATGATAAGGGATTGTTTTTTTGTTTTTTTACAGGACCATCCGCACAAGTAAGTAAGTACGTTTATTTGTATAGCACTTACCACAGATAGAGTCACAAAGTGCTTCACAGACAAAATAAATACATACAGTACATAAAAACAGATCAATAGTCATAAAAAGCACAATAAATTGTTGTAAAGCACAAAAGTATAAATACATAATAATAATACAGTCAGCAATGTGGCTAAATGAACACCTGACTAAAAAGATGCCCCTTTAGCTGTTTTTATGCAGTCACTCTTAAAATGCGGCAAAGCGTTCCAAAGTCTAGGAGCTTCAAACGCTCCACACCTGTATTTTCAGCTTGGTACAAGTAATAGCCAGGATTCCCTGATCTGAGAATTTCATAACTCACAACATAAGGGAGCAGTAGATCACTCATGTAAGTGATCTGCCACACTTTTGCATCATTCCCAGAAAGAGATAGGCTGAACTAGGCTTTAGCATCTGTGTTTTAGGCGCCTGCAATATCTTTGTATACACTGAAGGTTCAGCTGAACTTAACGCCTCCAACATAACTTTAAAAATGAGTTTAAATACACCTTCAGGAAGACAGGAAGTTCAGAAGTTGGAATGGCACATACACTGTACTGTGTAATTCTAAACTCTCTTCAATTGAGAATTCAAAAAATGCTCCCATTTAATTTATCAAAGTTTCCCGAACCTTCTACATGTATGTGAAATTGAGTTGTGCTGCTCCTGAGTTTTCCTTTAACAGTCTTTAGTGAGCAATGCCACAAACAGGAACATAGAATATAATCAAGTATTCAAAGTTGTATTATGGAAAGAGAAAAAAATAAATCAGAATACTTTAAGAAAAAAAGACACGAAGACATTCAAAATCTATATGATAAAATGTCAACATGTTCTACCTTCATGCCCTCCTCCCAGCCGATCCACAGGTCTCCTCGGGTCAGGAAGCAGGCCACGGCATGTCGAGCCAGGTGGTGGATCCAGCCCTCCTGCCTCAGCTGCGTCATGATGGCGTCGATCCAGGGGAAGCCGGTGCGGCCCTCCGCCCACTTGGCCAGCGCCTCAGGGTTGCGGTCCCACGGGATCTGAACGCAGATGGGGTTACTCTCCATCTTGTCGAAGCAGGGGTTGTTGGTGGCAGCCGTGTAGAAGAACTCGCGCCACAGCAGCTGACCGTAGAGCGAGAGAGGAGGGGAGCTGTTCTTCTTCACCTGGAGAAGTGGCAGGACACATGTTATGGTCTTGAGAAATCATATAACAAAGTAGAAAAAAATAGGATGAGGATCTTGGCACTGGCACCTCTGCATTGGGCAGCAGTGAGTATTAAAGCTCGATTGGACAGTGCCTTGACATATTAAAGCCAATTCAGTTACATAACTAATTTTCCCTCAGTAACACTTCATATTTTTAAGACTGTTAACATTTGCATTGGAGACTGAATGTTCAACATCACATCTCAAGAGGGAGCCAGCGCAACAAAGCAAGACTGCAGTGGATAATTGACCTGATTACAGAATAAATAGGGAACCACTAGGTGGTGGTATAAACAACAGGTCGATCACCCTCACACATGCTATAGAAGAAGTTCACCTCACTAAAATGGCAGTGTGCAGAAAGAGGCAGGATACTTTTATATCTTTTGTCTTTAAGGTCAATCCAAAATAAAATAAATGTAGCAGAATGAACAATAACAATGTTGTAGTCACAATGTGAATACATTTTGACATTTGAATGAAGTGTATTGTTGTATGTTGTGTTCCAATTTTGTATTCTGTATATGCATATCTAGTTTTCTATACTTTTTCTGTTATGATATTGCAAAGTAGGGGCAAATTACATAAGCATTATGCTTCCGCCTACTCCTTATCAAATTTAGCCTTTTTTGTTTAAATCTAATTGATTTGTCTATGTTTTCATCTCTGTGGTTTTATTTAGTTTTATTTTCTTTGTGGTAGAAATACTACTAATAATACTAATACCTAGGTGAGATCTGAAATATTTAAATTAAAATCAAACTGTATGGTCCCAAATATAAGACAATCCCTCCTTTTACCGACAGCAGTTTTAGGGTCAAAACATAAATGCAGCCTATTGTTAGATACCAAAATTGTTCATTCATATGTTCAGGCGTGTTTCAGGACTTACCTTCCTGTAGAGGTCGGTGAGTTTGAAGTAGAAGAGGCGACAGGAGAGGCAGCCGAAGCGCAGGTATGGGCTGAGGCCCGTCGGGCTGGCGAGTAGCGAGTTGGAGTTCATTCTGGGGCGCTCAAAGTTGGCTACCCATGCCTGGTGGCAACACAGTCACATAATCAGAAAGGAAAATGCATGACGTCATGTCATAACATTGGACAAGGTTTCTTTTAAGACTGTCACACTCAGTACGTTTATATGCACAGCAGTAACCCGGGTATGGTCTTACCCCAGTGAAGTTAATAACCGGCTTATGCCAACTCTCCCTGTGTTCATTAGCGGGGAAGAATGGGGAGAATGACAGGAGTAACTCTTCCTCCGGTACAGTAGGTGGCGCTCTGCCAACGCACAACGATCCCCCCCCCCGGTTGAACTATGTCAACATTACACAGACCGATCACTAAACGACTATGTCTCACAGCGCGCTGACGGAGTATGTCCGGTTCAAAATCAACCCCCTCCTAAACCAATCATAGCCCGGTTACCGTGTATACATGCAGGCATACTCCGGTTCTTAAAAGGAGTTCTCTACCTCTGTTAACCGAGTTATTATTATCATTTTAAGAGGATGGAGGAATCCAGGAGTGGCTAGGGTAACGTTTGAAAACAAATATGTTAATGTCCATTTTTGTTATTATTTTGTTGTACGAACTTAAATATTATAGTGTCATCTTTTCTTAATTTTTTGTTTGGGTGGGGATGACAAAAAAAGGATAATCACAACAACAACAAATTGCTGATTGCTTCTGGCTCTTCTCTGGTTTGACTGACCTTCCTCTCCAAATGCCTCTCAAGTCGCGTGAGGGCCTCAGTCTCTCCCCCCGGCCACACAGCTGAGGACAGACCTTCAGTATCAAAACCTGCAGGGATCACATCAAAATAAAACACATTAAAATGCAGCCAATAATGTTGAAGTTCAGGATGTCATCATGTTTGCATGCTTTATCTGAACCCGAACTACTGATTCTGTCTGGCCTCACTCACCCAGCTCCTCCAAGGAGGGGACGCCAAATTTGTCGTCATGGTCTTCGGACAGTGGCGTACTGCATTTCCCCATGATGTCAGCCGTGATGGACTCCGCAGGCACCTCCACTGCATCCATACGACTGATGAGGGTCTGGAACCGCTTGTAGGTAAGCGGGGACTGACCCCCATTTAACTCTATGATCCTGTGGGAGAGAAATGAGCACAGAAAGAGTCAAATACTGGATCTATAACATTTGACTACTCTTTCACCTTTCTGTATCTTGGAGGTTAAAAAAAACAAAACACAAGCACTGGACTGCCTGAGAGTGTGTGTAATACCTGAATGTTTCCTACAACAACAAAGCACTCGCTACGTCTCGCTTGTCTCTTTTCTTTCTTTCTCTCCTGTGAAAAAAGGCTGCCTTCATGTGCGGTCGGAAACACTGAAATCTATAAACAATCTGACGGAAAACAGTAACTGTGAAATGTCAGGTCAACTTGGGCTTTGTTAGCGGGGGTTTAAGAACACGACAGGACGTCACACAAATGACACTCCTCTTGCCGCACAACCCTGGGGCAAACTGCCGGGTTGTTGTTTTTTGTTGTTGGTCTGAACGCCCCCGTAAAGCAGAAGTAGAGTGGTAAAGGCCGACAGTCAGTGTACATTTTATTTACTCAAGTGCTGTACTTAAGTACGAATTTGAGGTACATGTACTTTCCTTGAAATATTATACTTTTTTACTCCACGGCATGAATCTGACAGCTTTAGTTACTTTACAAATTTTGATTTTTGCACACAAAACACATGTAGTTTATAGAATAGGGTGTTTTATTATGAATTTAACTACCCAACAATATACAAGTCCAGCTGAAATGATTACACGATTAAACACAGAACTGTTTGGATCGTTTCTAGTTGCTACGATGGGAGGATTATTCTGCATTGAGTACTTTTACTTTAATACTTTAAGTCCATTTTCCTGATGATTCTTACACACTTTTACTTAAGTACAATTTCTGATGCAGGGCTTTTATTTACAACAGTATTTTCAGTGTGGTATTAGTACTTTTACTTATGTAAAAGTGATGTTATGTAATGTGATCTAAGTAAAGGATCTGAATACTTCTCCCCCCACTGGTGATTTTAACTCACTTGTCCAGGTCATAGAGTGTGTGGGAGATGCGAACCGTCACCTCCACTCCAGCCTCACTGGCCAGTTTCTTAATAGCTGCATCTCGTTCTTTCCCAAAGGGCTCAGAGTCGTACTCGTAAGACAAACGAGAAATGTTCCACTCCTGGAGAACAGAGAACAAACCAAAGTTAGCTACAAAATATATTAAACAGGGTTTGCACAACACGTTTAAAGCCCACCGGGGGTAAAAGCTATAGTGGGTAGTTTCTTTACCCCATGACGAATTCAAGGTAATGACAAAAAAACTGTCTGCGCGTTGACACAGAGGAAAAACTATATATAATATGATGGACTCTTCAGCAAAGGTAATTATCTTCACTCGAGTTTCTGCGCGGGACAATCTTCTCAACACAGCCATAATGAGAAATACAGTGAGAGTTGTGCGGAGTCTTAATTAGCTTTGTAGCAACTCATTTGGCAATGACTTGAATGTAGCGGACATTTTTTAATATAAAAAAAAATTATGCACTGAAGCTTTAAGCTTTATGGGGAACTTAGCCGTCACCTTGAACAGTCTTGGAAATACATCCGTGGGTTGGCCCCGTATCACAAACAGTCGAGAGTTGAGTTTACGGAGGCTGTAGTCCAAGTCCTCAAGACTCTGAAGTAAGAACCTGGAGGACGACAGGAATAAAGAAAAGGCGGTTAAAAAACACTGGCAGCAACAATATAAGACATATGTATAATAAGACATGTTACAATGTCTTGCGCTTCAGAGGAAAGATACATTGTGTTACTTGTTTTAAAGTTAATGGATGATTGTTTCAGGATGTACTGGGTTTGACAAGAAGTTAAAATAGTTTCAATTCAACTCGCTATTTGATCTGATAATTGTATGCAGCAAAATCTATTTAGACAACATACTCCAAGAATCTCTTTTAATAATGGCAATGAAATATTCCAGGGGTCACAACCCGGTGCTGACACACAGGAAAACTTCCAGGACGTTTGACGATTTAAAGTGACCTGATTGAACAAATTCTCTTTCTTTTTTTCTCGAATGTGTTGACAATAGATGGTGCAGACAAATATTTATTCAAGTTACACAACAATGTCATCTCTGCAGAGATGTTGAAATGTGGACGTGCAGATTTGATTCCCCAAATTCAACGGCCAGTTCTTCCTCTTGCACTGGTGAAACACTCAAAGCAACGAATAAGGAAGCGGGTGATGATGCAGTCCACGTAATATGGAGATGATTCAATTCACAACATTGAATATAAGAAAACAGATACGTAATTTTAGGAGTGACAAGTAACCAAAGTAAACATTTTGGATTCCCTACACTCCACTAAATCTACAGTCTTCATTAATGTCTGGTCAGTGGGGATGACAATGTGTCTGCCAACAAAAGCCGAAAGGGTCAGCAAAGAGAGAAGAGCAGGTGTGGGGGTGAGCAGAAACATCTGGCCGAGATAATGTCTGTAAGCCAGGGGACACGGGAGGACAAAGGGCCGTCTTAATGGTGGTGAAGGAGCCCATTCCTCATGGATGTGTCCCTGTTGGTTAGATAACAAGTGGGAACATGGAACATTCTGGACAAGTTTTAAAGAAACAAATAAATGAGAGCAACTGCTGACACATCAGGGGACACTGTTTTGTTAAACTTGTTTTTGCTTGAAGCGTGCAAATGTCCCGTTATATAAATTCGGAATAATATCTCCTGACATGAGTTTTCTCCTTTCGTATGACTTTTATTCCTACTGACAAATAACCTACATGCCTACAACATTGACCCCTTGCATCACCGCTGCAGAGCTTAGGGCCTCAAACCAGCAGTAACAAAAAAAAAGGGTGTGCTCAGGTTACTGTGCTTTGGCAATGCCAAAGCATATAGTATTTCTCACACTGAAGTGTTACTTTGTTGAACTTTTGCTGTTGTCAGTGTCCCTTTTGACAGAACGGACTATTACACATCACTAAATCATAAAAACACAGGCACTGAACTAAGTGGTGTAGTCTACTTTTTTGTCATCTGGCTCATTTACCGTAGCTTCTGGCTTACCAAAACACTGACAGAGTTTAGTTTGAGCTCAATTTTGTTCTATATATCCAATAGTCTTTGTAACTATATTATAATACTCTTCCTACGTGACTCGTAACACAGACGGGGTGAATTTATAAAGTGTAGCAGTTGTGTCACAAACCAATCATGGTTATGTATCCTCAAGCTTTTGTAGGTGGATATACTGAAATCCTTTCCTAGTGGGTATACGCCGAATACCTGAGTATCACGTAGACTACACCACTGCTTGAACTTGTCCTTAAAGGGGTGATAGAATGGTTGTATAGAGTATATCACGCTGTTCTTTGAGGTCTCCTGATAGGGTATGTAACATTTGTTGGGCTAAAAATGTGTTTTAGCTGGTCTTTTGGCCCACACAACCACTGCAATTGACCTGGCTTGAAACGAGAGTTTCTGCCTTATATGGTCTGCTCATGAATATTTAATAAGCTGCGCGTGATGGTTGGTGTGCAACGAGTTTGCTGCGGCACACAAACATGACTAAAACATCCAGGTGGCGATAGCATGGTTACCGTATCTGTTTGAGCCTGAATCAGAGGAAGGAATGACATCGAGGAGCAACCTGCAGTAAATTGGAAATGACTTCTTCAGACTGGTAAGTTTTGTCATTTAGCATTTACTTGCTTTTTCAACATTAGAGGTTTGTGTCACACTAGTGTAATACCCCACTTCAGTGTTGTAGCCTAAGAATAACTTTGTATTAGCCTTGTTTTTGTATTGTAAGCAACATAACTTATTAATTTGCCATGGACAAATATTTTACAAATTGGACCCTCGCAATTTCAGTCAAGATGTCCAGTGTCAGAAAAGTTAGTGGCCAGTTCATAGGCTGCTCTCAACGAAAGTCTCTTAGTCACACTTGTAAAATTTGTTACGTATACTCTCCTGCTGAATAGTGTGATTGTGATTAGAGTTACGTACATTCTTTACCACCCAGAAGTAATGTTATCTTACAACAGGACGTCCATTTAGCTGGACAGGAGCCTTTTCTGTTCAGTTTGTATGCTACGTCTAATGCTATTTGGAACTACATCATGCAGATTAGATCATCTGACTATGAGATTATTACCTTCAACATGTAGTAATCTAATGTAGTATCTTACCTTGGCAGGTGTTCTTGTGGAAACTGTGCACACATGCCAGGAGAGAGAATATGTTGCCAATAAATACCTCAGTTAAATAAAACTAGAGAACATAACTCAAGCTACTTTATGCTTCTGCTCATTCAACATTATGAAATAACAACAGGCTCATTATTTGTTTTTACAGGTCGAAGATAAGAATGACCTAGATTCCTGAGGAGATAACCTGTATGGCTCACCATCCTGGCCTTATCCGTGCCTCAATATATTCTTGCAAAATGCAATGAATATTTACAGAGTTGACCATGGCCAGTTGAGAATCAGATGGATGGAAAGGTGAAGCCAATTTGATACCACTGTTAGCAGTTCAAGTATCAAATAAAATGTTTATAACAATAGCATTGATTATTGATTCAGCATTATTACAAAACACAGTATTATCAAGACAACAAAATTACTTTTTTTGTTTCAAAACATCATCATTACTTAAATCTAAAAAATGTGAGTGTCACTACACCTGTTCTCTTGTAGGCAATGCAGACACAGGGCTATAGGACTTTTGTGAGCTGGTGCTGGGTTTTCTTGGTAGAAGTGTCGTGCCGTGACCCCTCTTGTGTCGTGCAGCGTGGAGGGAGTTTCTGGATGTTTCGGGCAGTATGTCGGGTTGGGTGCCTGTCGAGCTGAGCACACAGGTCGGGGCAAGGACTGCTTCCAGATAAGGAAGGGGGTCGTGGATGATTCCTCAAACACCAGTCGCATCAGGTCTAAGACATAGCTGTTGTGTTGTGAAAAATCATTTTAGCACCTATATCATTGCACATTTAGATTGTGTTGCAGTGTGTGAAAAGTTATTTTGAGTGCCGATAAGAGCAATTTAGTATTTTTGTGTGTAATAAAAAAAAATATTTAAACTTACAAACTTTTGTCTCTGTTTCAATCTTTGACGGTGTAACCTCCCCTGTTGGCCTTTGGGAACAGACGTCTGTACATTAGTTTCCCTTGGCTCTTCCGTTGTGGCTGCAAGATACAATCAAACAAAAACATAAAATTGTAACATAAATGTATTACCTTTTACACACACAAGCAAAATACTCCAGTTGACTCATAGCAAAAGCAGTTGCTAAACCTCTAAGCTGGGCCAAAGCAGGACTTAACCAGTGTTGTTAAGTGTCTTCCGTGGGAGCAGCTTAAATCTGAAATGATTTACATTTATATGGCGGCCATTAGGCTTGATGTCTCTAGACCATGTTTGTGTCCTACTCCTTCACTGAAAAAACCAGTTTTGCAGACAATTTGTCCCCCATTCACATTTGCCTTTTCTAAAGACTGTTTTGTTGAATGACAAAGTTCATAGGGCGTGTACATACCTGCAAAAGGCATCGTCAACACACAATCTAGCATTCAGTCATACCTGTGTATACAAACAAATTCGCCTATTGTCCAAATTATTTTCCAGCCCCCCCCCCCACAAAAGGAAATGCAATTGATTGAGATCAGAACAATCAGTGATAATCCCGATGAATAGTTCTATTCCTATTTAAATATTCACTAATGTGTTGGTAATGGCTCACATATTTGATAAAAGTCACTCACTCATCATGATAACATGAGATAACACTGCTTGCTAAATGCTACCAGTCACAATGCTACACAAACACTATAAGACGTCTGGGTTGTAAGATAATTAGAAAGGTTACCTGTATGATATGTGCGGTTTGATGTCTTATGAGACAGTTGTGTCCCCCGAGATGACACACTCGGGCATCTGTATGGCAAGCTGCATCTCGCGTCTTGTCTTGTGACAATAGCGTTGCTCTGAATAAAAAAAAACTGCAAATCAATACATTGCAGTCTATATACACACTGTTTTCACGAGATTGAAAGATATATATGAAATGATAACGTTTCCAGTTCTGTTGTCGAAGCAACAAGGGATAACAGAGCTAGATGCTAGCTGAGGAACGTTACAGCTTAGCGCTAGCTAGCAACCAAACGATCATGATTCTACTCAGCTGCAGTTAGCTTTCTTGCTGAAATACAATAAAAATGAACCTGACAAAGTGGACAAACATGCATGGTGAACTATAGATGGAGCTACATGACAACACGGGGTATTTATTCGAATGGAACAGTTAGGAAAATGAAACGTTAGCCCCTTTGCCATTACAGTTATCAACAGACATTCAGCCTATGCTAGCTACAGGATACCTTAGCATTGCCAATGTTACTGTTAATGACGAAATCCTACTTACAGCTTGTGGTTGGGATGACCAGACAGTCGGAACAGCAACAGCAGCTTAGCAAATCTGCTTTAAATTGTCCAAAGTTTTGAAAACTGTCTTTGGTGAAAACGTCCCTGGGATCTCCTTAAAACAGCAGCCGGCCCGTCGAGTGGTTGCTTCCTTGGGAAGGCTATGAGAAGTGTCACCGTTCTGTACAGCCTGGAACTCTGCATTACGACCTGGTTCAGTCATTATCTGGGAAATATCCCAACTTTCTTCTTAGTAAATCCCGTCAGAGTACACAAGCAGGTTCTCAGTCGGACATCTAACTGAGCTAACGCTAGCTCCATTAGGAGCTGGCTCAGGTCAGTGGCCTGTGTGTAGATGTGGGGCTGGACCGTTCTCCTATACGTAATGGGCGTGACAAAGCCTAGGTTCTGAGATCTGACGTCACTTTTGGCTTTGTTGAGATTCGCCGTTTTCAGCGGCGATTCAAAATGTGGGATTTTCAGAGGAAAGGCAGTCAATGGGATTTAAAGCTTCTTTGTATGTCCATTACCCACCAAACTGTCGGTATTCACATATGACAGGGTAAAATGGTTTGCATTCTATCACCCCTTTAAACTCACATACTCCGCTCTTTCCGGTTATAATTGTAACTTCAGGTTAGCCAAAAGAGGTTTACATGGTTTCATTTTCATAAAACAACCTACTTTGGTGTACTGCACATTGCTGCAGATCCTCTTTTCACTCTGTGTGTTTTTACGTCTCAGTTCAAGCTACCAAGTGAGACATCTCACTTCTATACTATCTTTGTTGGGAGTCACACATGCTCAGTAGCTAGGTAAGATCACATCAGCTAGATAACTCTTTCTCCAACTTTGGTCAGTCCAAGGCAGGATTAGCTGAGAGACTTTTTCTAAACGAGGGGCACTTGTGGAATACCTGCAGAACAGGGACATGTTAGTAGTTCTTTTGTAGAATATGGTGAACTAGGGTGTGTTGTAGCAGTACCACCTCGTCTCAGCTAGTTACATACTGTAGAAGCCGTGCAGATTTTGAACAGCTCACCCGGAGACTGAAGGCAGAACACATTCAGAAACCGTATCTCACTCAAAACGGCATGGATAGTGTTTTTTCCAAGTTTGTATGTGTGTGGAAGCACCAGAGACACAAAATAACACCCCAGATCCCAGAAAAAGTGTCTTTTTCCCCCCCCAATATGGGCACTTTAAGGCTGAGTCAAACAAACAATGGATGAGTCAACCATATGAGTCAACCACATGAGTGTGATCATCATCATCATGTACACCGAGATGAATTGAAGTTTTAAGCAATTTAGCCGCTTTGAATTACTACTTATCGAGCACAACGTGACCTGACATTGATAAACAGCAAGCGACTGTTGTCTAACCAGGCCTTTCTGTTCTGTGTACCAAAGGACAAGCAAGAATATGAGATGTGACTCAGAAGTAAAAACATGTTCAGCTACGGCAGATGTTACATGTTAAATTAAACATCCGAGGGTTCTCTGGAGCAGGGGGTCTCACCCTGTGACCCCCATTTTCCCATGGTCAGTAAGTCGCAAACCACTTTATTAGAATTCAACCCAAGAAGATTTATTTTTCATAAATAGCATTTTGAAAACACAACATTTTTTTCATAAACACAAAAACACATATTTACATGTGCAAAGTGCATTTCAGAGCACATTAATAAGAAACTGAGGAGGAATATGACACCTGCATGGACAAAAGTAACTAATATAAATTTAATTTCAAAACTGCACAAGATAAGTCAGGTCACAAATGAGCTATTTCACTTATATGCATTTCTTTGCATTTAGAGCTCAATAGTAAGAAACTAAGTAGGAACCATGACAAATCCAGAGTCTGGAGGACAAAAAGGTTATTTTATAAGTAAATGACCATAATTCAGGTATGTGTGCGTCTGTGTCTCTGTCTACTGTCATCAAAGGACTTTTATCCAGTTTTAAGACACTTTTTAGATTTTTTTTTAAAGATATCTTTGGGTGGGGGCTTTTAAATCGTATCAAAGAACTGGAGCAGTGTCCATGTGACTCGGTTTAACAGCTGCTCTGACCTGGCTTTTTTTAGCATTGGGAGCTAACTTGCTCACAGGGACTGCAGATACAAACGCTACCAACTGAAAGAAGCCTTTATCTCTGCAGCGAGTCCACTTCATTTATAAATCTAAATATATACATATTATAGAAAACATGGTGACAGTATGATTTCTGAACAGAATGATTTTCCAAGCCTTTCACAAACACTTTGCTGATACTGGACATCTATTTGAAAAAGTACACCACTCAGCGTGTTAATGATTTTGTGTGAACTATGAAATGTAGTGCATTGCACAAAAAATGTTCATCTGTGTCTCTTTTTTTAAAATTACTTTTCCCATGCTGTCGACTGACATGGGCGCTCCTGCTTCCCTCCACATTGTTACAAACACTCTTTTATAGAGCAGCCCTACTCTAACAAAATCCTCATGAATATCTTTCAACTGAAAAAAATGAATGTCGTGATTTATGGGCCACCTGGCATAACTCTTCACTCACTCTTTCGAGCATGAAGTGACAGATCAGTGCTCACGGTTGCGCTGCGCCCCAGAGCTCGTTGGCATATCTTGCAGTAGCAAGAGAGACAAAGTAGGTCAAAAAGACAAAAAGTGTGGAAGAGGTTCACTCCTAACACACTGACACACTTGTGCTGCGTGTGGAGTTGTCAGGGGGAGGGAAAGTTATTGTGATTATGTAATCTGCCAGCATTGAGCCACAGTATTCCCTGAGTATTGCCCCCCAGCTCTCAAGGACAGGGCTGCTCATTGCTAACTTCATCTATTCAAATGATAGCAGAAGTGCAGGAATTGCTAATCACAGAAGCTGCAAGCTTTTCATAGCCTTCAACACAACAACGATGAGTTTCTTTCTTTGAGCAATGGAGATTGTAAGTTACAAAATCACAGACCTAAATGTTGCAGAGCTACAGAAATATCATTGTGGTCCGAGTATATTAACAGTTAATAGTTATTGTAATGTAACAGAGCCTATGTTTTCCTAATTCTTTTACAGGCTTAACAGGCTGTTTAATGCAACTGTATGCAAGTGCATCACAAATTCAGTTACATGCTCCACTTAACCTCAACAGGATCTTTTTTTCAGACTTTTACATTATTTCTAAAAATAAATGGACTACACAGACAAAATAATAATTCATTGATCATATAGTGCACTCCAAAGGTTCTAAAGATGAAAGGTTTTACTTGTGTTTTTGTCTGATATGCGCAGTAAAAATAAAGGGAGCGAGCGAATCAGAAAATCCTGCCGACTGACTGTGTGTGTGAGCTCTGCGTCACCTCAAGCTGTTGTTGCATAACCATGTAAGCATAACCATGTACGCATAACATGGATGCTCCATAACAGGGCAAGCCTTCTGTGATGCTGCCCTACTCTTCCAGTGACGGCATGGGATCAAAATGCAAACCTGCGTCCATAGCAGCTAAGAAAGGAATCAAAAGCATCCCGCAAGACACCTAGTGTTCTCTAAACCTCGGGAGCTCTTTCATTCCGCACCTGCATCTGTAAATCAGCCAGCCAAGATGTTGTAATTTCCACACAAAGTGTCTAGGTCAGCGACCAAGCTGGGGATGACAACGATGTCAACTGTTTGTTATAAGTAGAAAAACTTTCCAGTGTCTGCTGATGGGTTACAGGGTTAGGAAGGCGGACAAAGCCAGCGGGATATAGATTGGAAGAAACTCCACTAACCACAACAGTGCTTGCTCTTAGCTCTGTCACATGAACCTGCAAACCGCCGTATGCATTTTGTGTCACCAGACCCAAACAGCATGTCCCTATCTCATTCAAGTACAGACAGACTTGCTCAATCTCGGGCGTCTTGGTAGGTCACCTGGTAGAGCAGGCGCCCATATGTAGCGCTTTACTCCTCAACACAGAGGGCGAAGGTTTGACTCCGCCCCTTTGCGGCATGTCACTGCCCCCCTCTCTCTCCCCTTTCATGTCTTCAGCTGTCCTATATACATAAAGAACTAAAATGCCCAACAAATAATCTTATAAATAATAATAATTAAATGATAGAATTATATAAAAGATGCGTCTTCACCAATGGAATGTGGACATGCAGGTCGAAGTCCCACACATATTTTAAACTTCCAAACTCACTTAAGTTAAGAGTTAAGACATTACTCAGAAAAAGAATTAAGAGATTAAAGCAAAGCTTGCTAATGCAGTATTCTCAGCTCTGGCAAACAAAGACTAATTAAGTCCGAGACATTTTCCTATTTTTATCTCAGGACGACATTTTCCAAAACATTAGTCACTGCCTAAGCTCTAATCCCTTATTTATACTGCCACAATCTGCAAAATGGTTACAGTGCACAGATCAATGAGCTCTGGAACTCTAGGGAACATGTGTAGTGATAAACAACTTACAGTAACAAAAGAACACTTGCTACTTACAATTTTGGATAACACCATACTTATAGTTTAGCAGGGGGGTGACATTCAGTGCACCAAAATACCATTTACCAATTTGAGAAGAAAAAGTTCAAATTATGAATTATGTGTAATGCCAGCAACTGGTATTTATTTTGCCTCACTTAATTATGTATCTGAAGGTCTAATTGATGTTTGGTTTTATAATGATTACTGAGTAGACATTACAGTTTAATTTACCACTACATCTCAGGATGTAATGAAGGAGTGGAAACTACTTATCTGTCCTCTTATTGACACCTTTATCAATAATTGTTCATTCACATGTATTATGGTATTAAGCCTAATATCTAAAATGATGTCTGTAATACTGTATATCAGTTATAATCCAGATAATATAATCCAAACAGTGTCATAATATTCTCTAATTGATTGCAGCAAATTTCGACAGATTTCTTAAATATTTGGTAACACTCAAAAAGATTGGATTTTCCCCATGTGACAATAAACGAAATAAACAGTGATAGTCAACATCTCAGGAATACACCTGCTGTATACATCAAAAATTCCAATTTCTTCCTATATTTGACATAACTGCAGACACTTCATAACGATGCAGTGTTTTGTAACAGACTGGGACAGGTGCCAAAAGGCTTAAAGACATGTGCACCACTAAGCATCACTGGTAGCTCATAACAGTTATAAAATATACACCATTAAAGAGTGAAACAAAATGATCATAAAGGGGTTATTGGGGATATCAGATGAAACTTCCTATTATTACGATTATCGAGATATCTGTTGAGTACTTTCTGGAT
>NC_045755.1:16860786-16867366 GCF_008692095.1 Etheostoma spectabile
GCCCAGAAATTACTAAAAAAAAAAACACATGAATGACTATACTCATCGGATATTAGCACACAACAAAACCATTTTTGAATATGAAATGCTAAAATGCCCAGTGCATACAATTTAACAGCAAAAGAAGCATGCGATGAGAGTAATGAGTACTAGGGATTTTATTATAAAAAATAAATATAGTATAGTGGTCTATCCAGATGTGCATGGATCACCGTGAGGAGCTGTGTGTATGGTGGCCCATTTTTTAATGCCTGGCTTGTTTTGCTCACCTCCACCTGTTGATCCCGACGTTGGAAGATCCCGCGAACCAGGGGTCGAGGATGTACACGCAGCGGACAGTATCCGCTCCCAGCAGAGATTCCTTAAGCGCCGGGTTGTCGTGGAGACGCAAGCCCTTCCTGAACCAGTGGATCGTATTAATGACCATTACTCAACTGGATGAGTCCTTTTTTCCCTTTTTGTATTTAAAAAACTGTCTTTTTGTGCTCACTCCACGCTTGCTCTGATTCACTGTTCAAATGGTATCCAAGAAAGAGGAAACTAGGTCACTGGGAATCCAAATTTCTTAAGTGCGTGTGCTATATTAGCTTGTATGCTATATTAGCTTGTTTGCTATTGTAGCTTGTATGCTATTCTAGCTTGTATGCTATTTTAGCATACAACTCGTTGTTTTCAATGATGCAGTCCAAGTTTGCAATTAACCTTGCTCTAACAGAAGTTTTTCCATTATGTCGAAGAATTTAAAAACCGTTGGCCGATGAACCATTTGGGCACGAGACCGGCAATGTGACAAGCAACCCGGCGGGCTTTAGGACCCGATTCGCTGACGTGCAGTAACCTCGTTTTGTGTTGTATAACTTATTTTTCCGAATAATGAAAAAAAAAGCTTGTAGAATTACACATTTACAAAAACGCTATTACAGGCCTGCACCCTAGAAACAGTATCTACGTATACTTAAGTAACAGAGTAATTAGCTAGTCTGTATTTGAAGGTAGTTGCTGAAAACGAGCAGAAGATACCGTTGCAAGATCTGACTGCTCCCCACCGTGAATACACGTTACAGGGTAAAGCTGGTTATGTAAAAACCGTTTCTGCGATAATGTCCAAATCTTCGCCGTAAGGCAAACTGAACATACACAGAGCTGTTAAAAATCCTTTTTCTGTTCCGTGTGAGTCGTCTTCTTTACTGTAAATCGGATGTTTTAAGTCAATTTTCGTCCACGTCCACGAACAGTCGTTCAATCTCCTCGCCGTTTCACCCACAGCCGTAACTCCGCCAACACAAGGACGTGCACAAGCTATGAGCTTTGTGATTGGTCCAGCCCGCTGTGGGCGTTTTCCCAGCATGGTCACGTTTCTGCAGCGTGCGTATTCTCCTTTCCAAATGTCCTATGAAAGGCGAGACAGATTGCATGAAACGTTAACATACTTGTGGTCATAATAACCTGCAAGTTTAGACTGATGATCCTCCGGTATTTTATTGTTAAATGTAAATGTGCTGTATTTATATAGCGCTTTTCTAGTCTTAACGACTCATACAGGAAACATTCATCATTCATACACTGCGGCCGAGGCTACCTTATAGGCCCCTTATACCAGTGTCAGTGTCTTGCCCAAGGACACTTCAACATGAGACTGCAGGGCCAGGGATTGAACCCCCAACCTTCCGATTGGCAGGCAACCGCTCCACCACTGAGCCACAGCCGCCCCATTGTACTACAAGTATAATAAGTTAATAACATTAATTAATAACAATAAGAATAAACATATGAATAGTTGTATAATATGTGCAAATACACTTAGAAGATTTACTGTTTGTGTAAAAACGTAAGACTTTAAACAAACCGCCAGCCTGTAGAGCCAACTGGCTTGTTAAGCATAAAATAACCCGGATCAGCACATGAAGTCAGGCATGGGCGGCGGTCACGGGCGGTCACGGGTGGGTGTACGTGTCTGTCCGTGTGTCGTCAGAACGCTGACGCACTTTATATCAAACCGTTGAATTTGCCCCACTTGCAGACGGAAATCAGTATCGGGGTTAGTTAAAAACTGTGATAATAAAAAATTATAATAATGAAAAAATATATATTTTAAAACCTACCTCCACAGAGCAAATAGCCCTCTATGTTCAGAAGTTGGCCCCTGATTAGGTGAATATGATAGCCTAAGTTTGCATTTTAACTGAGCTGTTCAACCTTATGCAGTAAATCGAGGCTCAAAACCTTTCTGTTTGCCACTGCCTTTTATTCAATTTGTACTTCGAACTTTGTATCTTATTTATCGTTTCTTATTTATTAAGAAAAGTACATTTTCTTATAAATCCTTGTGTTTCTTACAAGTCTTCTCTTAATGCCATTTTGTGATTTATAAAACACTGTTAATTGAAATGCTTGCAATAAGTATCCTTATCTATTGAAGTGTATGTAAGTTAAATTATATTATGATCCTTTTTATTAAAAGTAGTAGCAGTTTGTATGTACCACTTTCAATCTTGTTTTTTTTTTGTTGATGTTTTTCAATGTCTTCAATAAGAAATGCGTCACAATATTCTCTTACATAAATGTTTTTGTAATAAGGCTATGGGCATACATGCAGCCTTTAGACTGTGGGTGTAGTACCGTCTTTTGGCCACTGGGTGGCAGTATAACATCATGCCACTATCGCCCTCCTTCGATGTCAGATGATAACTTAATGTCAGACATCCATGATTATAAGGAATTCTTATGGTGGATGCTGCACTTTTTTTCTTTTTTCTTTTACACTTTGTGAGCCAGTATTTTTACAGAACCGTGGTATTATGGTAATAAGCATAGAATTATAATCATTAGTGTTATATTGAAAAATTATCAAAATTAGATAGAAGTCCTTAGTACCAAATGTTCAGCCACTTAAGAATAAAATATACAGAGTATGACATTTTTTTAGAGATAACACAAGCAAAAAAAAATCACACCAATCACTTAAAAAACCACATTATTTAATAAATTACTAAATCCAAAAACTTGACTGTGCAGCATGACTAAGGAAGCGTGCCTCATTCTGCTGGCAAAAATACTAACAATCTATCATCTTGCTGGGAAATTCATGATCCTTTTGCTGTTACCAGGCAACCAGGGCTTAATACGTGAGGACAAACTGAGCACAGTGCATGTAGAGAAGCAGCTGACAGCTGCCCACCTCCACCACTCTCACCTGAGTTAGTCAGCAAGATATGCTGCATTGCATCAAGAACTCATGGCAGACGGCTGGAGACTAACTGACTAGATGTCACGGAGTGGAGGAGGGCATGTTCTGAGGGCCGCATCTTCATACATAGTAACTCTTATAGGAAGAGTTCTTTATGCAAAATGCATTATTATCATTTAATTGTATTTACAATTTCATTGTTTTCTCCATGGAGTTCATGTAAGAATGATATCTCATCACCTACAGTATCATGCTCAGTCTTATGTTGGCAGGTGAATAATTTAATATTCAGTCAAAGAAAATCTTCCCAAACTCGTCGGTCATATTTAAAAAAAAAAGTCTTATCCAATGTGTTTCCCCGTGGAGGGTAAACAGAGATACTTTGCTCTAAAACATAAATCATGCAGTGTGGTAATGCTGTTGTTTATCGGTTGTCAGCCAAACAATGACACTAAGACACTGGTATGATTTGTGTTTACATTTCTCCCTGTCAATCACTCTGCAAGAGTGGGCGTCATTTCTCTAAACATTTTTTTTTTAAAGACTATTTTTTTGGGGGGCTTTTCCCTTTATTGTGTAGAGACAGTGTATAGACGTGAAAGGGGGAGAGAGATGGGGGACGACACGCAGCAAAGGGCAACAGGTTGGACTCTAACCCGGGCCGGTGCAGGAATTACTGGGTGACTTAATGGCCACCCCATCATTTCTCTAAACTTGATGAGTTCTTTGGCATGGGTACTGCGGTGTCATGCTAAGAAAATATGAAAGGGCCTCTGGCATGCCAGGCAGCGTGGACAGATGGTTGGTACAAGGAGAAGCCCAACAGAATGGATGAATCATCGTTTCACCAACTGTTCCTCTCAGAATGTCAGTCTCAGTTGTATTATGGAGAATAAATTGTTCAATAACACCACAATAAAATGATGCTAAACCTGAAACCAGAAGCACTTTCAGTTGAATTATCACCAGTGGTGGACAGCAAAAACAGATGTTCACTGCAGGCCCTATGTGTATTTCATATTTTTTCCATTCAGAAAAATGACACTTTTCACAACAGAGGTTCATTCAGAGATGTTACAGATGTCCTAATACATTTAAGGGAAACGGGACATTATTATTAGGCTATTAGCTGAGAACAATGGGAGAAAGTGCACATTCAAGATGGAAAAAATAATCCAAAAGGCACCTGGCAATATTGTTCTTAAAATGTATTTTTCATTGATGTTATTTCTACTTGAATTCTAGACAGATAGCCTAACTTATCCCAACAGAGCTGCTATGAATGATGTAACAAAGGTAAAAGTGCATAACCTTTGACCTATGAAATATTAAGCACTGTTTATGTCTGTGTCCCAACCATTCATTGTCTTTAACAGTGAAATCCATTTTCATGGAGTAAAGTACAAATGTGTTTATGCAGGAGAGGCCTGCTGTTATGTGTCATTGGTCCATATTTTTGTCACCCCATAAACAGAGCATTCACATTTCCACCATGTGTTTTCTCAGTGGGAATCCACCTCTCATCCGATCGCTTCACTGCAACTGCACACGAGTACAAATACAGATTGGTTGGCACAGCAGCTTACGTCTATGTCTCAGATTCTGCAGTGATGTTTCACCAGCGCCAGGTAGCCTCTGCTTGAAGGTGGCAGACAGGTTGTCTGTGTCAGTCAAAGCTGATGGAGATGCGGATTGGCCTGTTTCCGCCCGCGTTGCTCCAGGCTCCACCTCTCCATCAGAGTCCTCCCCGTGCTGCGCTTGTTGCAGTGAGCGCGGAGGGTTTGTGCGCTCTCACGTTACGCGCATGAAGTTATGGTCAAGAGGATATCGAAGACGTACAGCCACTCAGAGAAGTATGAAAGTGCAGGCTCCCGTCGGTCGTTTCACTCTTTAACCTGGGAAATACAATTAAGTCATCGGATAGCGGCTGAGAAAAAGCAGGAAAACGAGTTTTGTGGCTTTTAACTGAGGGACCAAGCATACCCAACAGTATGCGGTGCAGTTATGGCAGGCAAGGGTAAGACCGTCGTGAGGACGCTGGAGGATTTAACGCTTGATTCTGGTTATGGTGGAGCTGCGGACTCGGTCAGGTCGTCCAGCGTGTCGCTGTGCTGCTCCGACACGCATCAGTCCATCGTGCATGGGGGCAACTGCTGGCATCTGACCGAATCAATGCACAGCAGACAGAACAGTTTGGACACAGTCAACACCGTCCTGGCGGAGGACACGGAGATACTGGAGTGCTCGGGTCAGTGCGCCAAGCTGCCCGAGCTGGAGGACGTGCCATGGAGCCTCGGCGAGGTGGAGGGCGCACTGAGGAAAGACGAGGAGCTGATGGTGGGCAACCCGCCACCGGAGGTCCTAGCCCGGCTGTCGGCTCTCATCAGCCGCGCGTTGGTGAGGGTGGCCCGGGAAGCGCAGCGGCTCAGCCTGCGCTACGCCAAGTGCACCAAGTATGAGATCCAGAGCGCCATCAAGGTGGTGCTCTCATGGACCATCTCTGTCAACTGCATCACGGCGGCACTCAGCGCCCTGTCCCTCTACAACATGAGCACCGGGGACAAGTTCAGCCGAGGCAAGTCGGTGCGCTGCGGGCTGGTATTCTCCGTGGGGAAGTTCTTCAGGTGGATGGTGGATAGTCGCGTGGCCCTCAGGATCCACGAGCACGCTGCCATATACCTCACCGCCTGCATGGAGAGTCTGTTCAGAGAGGTGTTCAGCCGCGTCCTGCGCAGCGCGCTGGTGGAGAGGGACAACGGGACCCCCAAGTTTACGCTGGAGTCACTGGAGCAAGCCATCAACAATGACTCGGAGATCTGGGGTCTGCTGCAGCCGTACCAGCACCTCATTTGTGGAAAGAATTCGAGTGGTAAGAAAAAGTTCATAAGAAAGAAAATACCAGGGATGCCAATCAGTGATTATTTGTTTAAATGTGATATGCTGAAATATGATTGGACACTCTTTAGTCACCGCCATGTCCTGTCCTGTGTTTTATGTATTTAGTGAAACCCTCACACTGTAAAATCACAAATAAGCCAAATCGTGTTCAGTTTCCCCCTGAAACAAGTAGGCCTACCACTCAATTCTAATGGATGTTAACATGTTCCAGTAAATATCTAACAAGGCAGAATGGTGACTCAGCTGGGAGTGATGAGTCTTAAAGGTCCCATGGCATGAAAATGTCACTTTATGAGTTGTTTTTTTTAACATTAATATGCGTTCCTCCAGCCTGTCAAAGGTCCACCAGTGGCTAGAAATGGTGATAGGTGTAAACCGAGCCCTGGGAATCTTGCTCTGCCTTTGAGAAAGTGAAAGCTCAGATGGACCGATCTGGAATTATGAGGTCATAAGGGGCAAGGTTACCTCCCCTTTCTCTGCTTTGCCCACCCAGAG
>NC_045755.1:16867380-16874930 GCF_008692095.1 Etheostoma spectabile
ATGAGAGAGAGACATCATGGCTTTCAAACGAGCAAAGTGGCAGTTAGTCAAGGCCACATCCCCCCTCCTCCTCAATAGCTGTAATTCTGCACCAAGGCGGAATTTTGGGAAAGAGACTTCAAATATGGTATTACGGGATCACTAAGATCTACATAAAATCATCCAAAGAGTGTTTTTTTAAAAACACAAACATGTACTGTACCTCCATTTCAAGTTGTATTCATTTCTTTTGAGGACATGATATGCTTTAAATAGTATTTTTTGATTGATTTCTAAGAGTATTTGATTGAGAAGATACTTTTCGCAGTGCACAAAGTGATAATCTGTAGCCCAGTTGGAAAAGCAATATGGCTACAAAGTGTGTAATTATACTGGGATATAACCACTGTTTATCTAGCTGGTGTAATTGCATTCCAAAACAAAAAGACTTGACAGTTTCCTGACTATTTGCTACCCTCAGCTCAGACCTCAAGGCCCACCTCTGAAACAATCTGTCTTGGTTACCAAAGCCCTGGAGCCACTGCAGTCAGAGTAGGTATTAATTGTTGAAAAACAGCAAACAAGCTCCAACTTCTATTTCTTTGAAGCTGTTGTGTTCTCAGACTTTCATCAGTGACAAAAATGTTAGTTTTAATGATTGTTTTGCTTTGTGCATGGTGTGTATAGATGATATAAGATGATACGGGAGTCACGATTTTGCAGAAACAGGATTCTGTGTTTATATTGTGTGCTGGCCTCGTTGGTGGTAATGCTATTACTGTCTCAATCCAGAAGGTGTACGCTGTCAGTGTGGGCTGGCCATCTTATCCAAAGCCCTGAGTTGGCTAAAAACTGTAAAGCAGAAGGGACTTGAAATGTTATTTCTTCAACTGAGAGCCAAACATGGCAGCGCAATATTTACCAAAGGATCTCTTTTTCATATGGTTGCAGCGTGATTGTTTTCTCTCAGCACTTATAAGACAACTTAATAGAGATGGAAAACAAAGATGCATGTGCAAACTGTCTTGTGTGGATGAGCTATCCCCCGTAATTGCACCAGAAAAGATTGTTCCAGAAGCAGTCAGAAGAGAAATGGATCTGAAATTGCCTCCTCAGTGATATGACGTGAGTTGAGATTCAATGTTGTGGATGCAGCTTTTTCTCACATTACAGGTTCTTTTCTAAAATCCAGACTCTTTAGCATCTGTAATGCACTACTCATACGCCTGCATCCCCCAAACCACAGAAATGTCAGTAAGAAATTTAGAGCTAAAGCAATTAGTGGATTAATCTCATGCAAAAAATGGCAAACATTTGGATGATTCATGCTTCTCAAATATGAATATATTTTCTGCTTTACATCATAGTCAAATGGAAATTTTGTTTTACAAAAAGAAAATGGCACCTTGTGTATGAAAATGTCACCTCAGAAATTGTGATTATGAACTGTCATGATGGACATATTTTACTAAACAATAAATAACTGGTTGATAAAATCGTTAGTTGCAGCACTACATAAATTGAACAAACAGTTACTTTCATTATCAATTATCGTTTGGACAATAAAATGTAAATTAGTAGTAAAAGAAAAATGTGGATTAGAGTTTTCCAGAGCACTAGGTGATGTGTTCAAGTGTCTTATATTGTTCAACAGACAGTTCAATACCTTAAGACATTTCATCTACAATGTTTTAAAACAGAAAAAAGCAGCAGATTTAAGAAGCTAAGGCCAGAAAATGTTGGTCCTTTTTGCATCTGCAACGCTTGATAGATTATCAAATTAGTTAATGATTCCTTTTTTTTAAATATACTGACTAACTGTTGCATCTCCTATCTGGATGTGGGACATGTTATTTCACCCTTTAATCCCCTCATCTGTCTTCACACACCTCCTCATTTGACAATGATATTTGGCCTGGGTGAAGATGTTGCACACGACTGCGGCTTTGTCTTGAAATTGCAGCTGAGAAACTCGTACTTCTTTGCAGAAAGGATGCAGAGCCAATGCATGCATCCTGCTCCAGTCCTACCCATGGAACACATCATTTCCTGATGGTGCAGAGAAGGCTCCGATTTGAACTCACAGAGAACAGCATGATGTCATTCTGTGACAGTTAGGAAGGCAAACAATGTGAGGATGTATTTGTCACTATTGGTTTTTATGGCAGCACTGATCACACTCCAAAAATGAACAACTCATTAAAATGCCAAAATGTGTCTAAATATTCATAAACATTCACTCATATGTTTGTAAGTCCCATTTTCTCTTTGTAGTTTTGAGCTTTTGCAACCAAAGCTGACAGTCAGACGTGTGAGATAACAGGCTCGCCCTTATTGGTCTCTTGTCTAAAATTTCACCCGGGTAATAAATGCAGTGTGGCACATAAGGAATAAATCCACGTTGTACTGCACTCCCACTGACCATACGTGACGTGACAGCCTCTTTTCTCTGACTAATGACAAGAGCGAAGTAGCCTTTTCTTCACTTGCTTTGTTTTCTTCTGCTGCTGTTAGAACCGCTACATTCTGATCATGTAAAGGATTTCTAACATTCACCGTCATAGTAACAAGGCAGTGTGTGTGCTGGATATGTATGTCTACATGTAGTTTTGAAAGAGTGAAAAACTTAAGATATTATTAAGTCATGAGAGGCAGGCATCCTTAGGACTGAATGAGACAATAGTGGCACCCATCTGCAGAATGACATTGTTTTCATTGTGTATTCATATGGGTGCTGTCTGATTTCCCAACTCTGTTCTTGTTAGCTTATGTTACGTTATGTTATGTTTAGGCAACTAAATGACTTGGTTATATTTGAGACGGTAACTATGGTCTCTCCTGTCATAATCTAGATCAATGATGTCTTTTTTGGCTGGATATTTTCCTTTTAAAGATTACTTTTTGGGGCTTTCCCCTTTATTATAGAGGCAGTGGATAGACATGAAAGGGGGAGAGAGATGGGAGGATGACACGCAGCAAAGGTCTGCAGGTCGGATTCAAACCCGGGCCACTGCAGGACTCGGCTAACATGTTACCTAACGCTTTCTTTGTGTTGAAATTTTAAACTCCAGTCGATTCAACGTACAAGTTCCTTCCCGAGAGAATTTTGCAGCGCTTAGCGCCGCCCAAGACAATTGTTATTGGTTCAAAGAAATGCCAATAAACCAGAGTGTGTTTCTCTCCCATCCCAGAATGCTGTGTGGACTAGCCAGAGCCTCCTTTGCAGCGCTGTGGAGGAAGGTCTGGCAAAGTGAGACTATCCCTGTCTCAGTTTTTATAAAACCGACAATCAACCCCGACTTCCATAATAAGAGGTTTGGTCACTATAGCCAAGCAAACTGCTGTCGTTATCCAATCACAACCCCAACCGTATCAACCTCATCCTCTTTTGGCAGCTCCAGAGAACCTAGTTCAACAACCATCGCTGCAGTTAATCATAAGAAAATAGACTTGAAATGTACAAATATACTTTGGGCCATGGCTTTGTGCATAAGGTGCTTGTGAAATGTAAAATAGAAAATTAGAATTTTGTGTGATTCATGCATTCAGATGATCGACGGATGATTCATCCCAAACACGCCACTGTCCGATTTCCCAGTGCTTACGTGGGTCAACTGTCCAGCAAAGCAGCAATTACTTGCTCGGATCAACACTTCTAATCCAATCTCTTTCATCTGTGTGCGGTGGGAAGTGAAGTGCACAAGATGACACGATGCTCTATTGATGTGTGTTGCACTCAACCTTACAAAAGCAAACAATACAAATGCGTGGTACAAATCAGCTTGCATAACCTTTGCTGAGATATTGGACAAATATTGTTACGTGGAAATGTAGAAGGTGGATACCTCCTGACCCGTCTCCACAAGGATTCACCATGTTTGACTCTTTCTTCTGACAAGTGACGTCAGAATCAATCAGCTTCCAAACCTGCTGGGGTGATGTTGGAATTTGGGAACCCGAATGACTTAATTGTATCTGAGTATGTCTGTCATTTGTCGTGACCTTCCCCAAGGAACTGATTCAAGCTCCGCAGGACAGATGATACAACATAATGGAATTGCATAGCCTGCTATAGTAAGTTTATTAAATTAGCAGTGGGGTGTTTGCTCTCCCTCCTTCCTCGCTCTCTGTCTTTCACACCATATTTTATTGTGTTCTCTGCTAGTGGGCGGGCTCGGTGTTTGCATATTTATTTTCCACTGTGGTTTTTAATAAGCTCAACTCATAACCACACGATCCTGGCTAAGCCTTTTGTTGTCCAGTCTGTTATTATTTTCCGCCTGTCCTGCCCCTCCTTGGGGTGGGCTCGCAGATGAGCTGACAGATTGCTGTCGTTCTGGTTGAGATGCGAGCACCCGGGCAGGCAAGCTGGTTGTGATGAATTTTTATGTCATGGTAATTGCATAAGACCAAAGGCGGCACCCACACTTCTCCACCCCGCTTCATTTTCAGCTATGATCAGTGATTGTGAAGTTATGTGAAGTTGTTTACTGGGCCAAGATATTTTTTATGAGCTGCATCCATTTCTAGTTTCCCTCCATGTCAGTGGCTTGTGATAATATTGACTTTCATTTGATATGCTTCTCTGTGATTTCACTGGTAGGGATTCCACAAACACCTATAACTCTGCTCTGGGCAACGGGGAACGAAATGTTGTGGTTTTTATTACTTCCATGTCATTGGAGCGTGGGTGAATCCCCTTCCATTTACAGAAACTAGGTGAAAGCACTGGGTCAGGATGAGATAATTCGAGGAGGATGAGAGCGTTGAAATGTTGGGAGTGCAGTGCAGTGCTTGAGGAGAAACCAGGCTAAAGTGTCAGCTGGAGGAGGTGGTGGTGAGGGGCCATTGGCGCAGGTCCCTAAGATATAATTATGCAGCTCTCTTTAATTAACGCTTATCTAGTAGTCATAAAGATTAGGAATTAGCAGCGAAAAAACACCAAGGAGAGAACAAAGAACAAAGATAGAAAGAACAAAAGATAGTATTTGTGCAACAAAAGACTGTAGGCCTAAGTCACTCGTCCTTGATGTCCACACTTTTTTGACCTGCTCAATAGAATGCCTACATTGTTAATCAGGAAATCAGCACGAAACACGGCTCATAGATTCCAACAAGACTAGTTTTTTTTAATGCATGACAGTGTTTGCCATAATGGCTGGGATACAGTAGGCTAAATTTGGCTGTTTATCTCATCAAAAAAAGGGCAAGATCATTATAAATTATATCCTGACTAGTCTCGCATGAGTCTCCTAATAATTTCTCAAAATGAGATATGTCGAAATAATGACTATCTCAAAAATAATGAGATAGTCTATATCTAAAAATGACTTAATTAGTATTTAAGAAACGTTCTCAAAATAATGAGTCATTATCTCAAAATAATGAGATAGTATCTTAAAATAATGACTTACTATATTATGAGAAAGCTTCTCTTTTTTGAGATACCAGCTAAGTCGGTATTTTTGAGTTTCTCATTGACAGGATTTTTGATGAGGAGGATTTTTTTCATCACGTTGGCGGAAATGGGCTTCCGTAAAATTCCGTAACTTTGCTAGCACGAAAAATGAACATTATAAAACGGTTTCCATGTGACCCAAAGTCCACTCCGTTGGAAAACAAGATGTTGAGGAAACTAAAGAAATATTTAGCGCCGAAACAAGTGCAACAAGTGAGGAAAATCCGCGGAGTTCGGAGCCAGACCGTCAGTACCAGCTAGCTAGCTAGCCGAGCTAGGTAACGTTAGCTATCACGGCTCAACGATTCAGGGGCACCTGCTGCCTTCAGCTGGCTGTTTAAATGGTGAGTAAAGCGACAAAGCTTCTTCTTAACCGCTGGCATTGTGTGTCTGTTGTGCTGCTTATTAATTTCTACAATTGTTTTACTAGGCACAGGTATACATTATAAGCTCCAGTCTGTGCCTCTCACGTAGCATCTAATTTAAGACAGCATCAGTAGCTAACGTTATTTCTAAAAAAATAATTTCTGTGTAGCTTAACATTGAAAGTACAATAAACGGGTCTTAGAGACATATTGCCTAGCTATTTTTCCATTACACAAGAAGGATATAAAAAGCACGGTAAATACATAATATTATACAAGATAATTGAACACTTTAACTTAGGGTCTATGTTGCGGTTCTGTCTATAATGGAGATATATCACTTATTCTGGCTTGGGCACACAGCCCTGCTGTTGAATGTGTTATCAATACTGTGGCTGTTGAATCAGGGCTGAATCATAGCTGTTATACTATAACAATGCATCGGGTGCACACAGGCTGCATTTTGTTTTTTGCCTGAGTGTGCTGCTAGCGATGTGAGAAAGAAGTACTATGTTCAGTGTCTTCTCTCTTGCTGTTGCTTTACCCTTTCCTCTCTCTTTCTTTTTGACACTCTGATCTTGGACAAGTTGGAAGACGTTCTGGCCTTGTTGCATGTAATCAGCTCCATCTGTAGACCCTTGACCCCGTGCTGTGGGTGTGAAACTGATGTGAAGTCGGTACAACAGGTGGCCGATTGATGTTGGAGTTACATGTAGATGTGTTTGATGAGTTCACCTGAGCTGGGGAGGACTGGAGGAAATCAACGGAAACAATGCTGCATTGTCAAGATGACCTATTTGTTCTGTCCCAGGTTGATCAAATACACAACATCCAAGTGATGCCGCCGTGAGATCAGATGACATGCATCCTGAAAGTCTGGAGAGTCCCTCGGCTTTTTTGATGTCACAACTTATTGTGACAGCGGCTGTCAGAACATACTGTTATTTGATGTTATCTGTCAGCAGTACGCAACCTTAATTCAACAGTTCTATCCTAGGGACTCATAAAGCATCGGTTGATGCTACTTCTGTTTTAAATTTGAACTTTTTGTACCATATTTATTGAAAAAAGGAGTTTCTGTTTTTCTGTAAATAGAATCACAATAATGCCAGAGAATGATGTTCACAGTCTCTGTGGTGCCTCAAAAAGTCTTTTTACCCCAAATTACAAAACAACATTTTCTTACTAATCCCACATGTTGTCTGGCCATGCAGAAGGTTTTGATTTCACTTTTGATTTCAGATCACAAAGGGCATCTTTTTCTTGTAGTTTTTCACTTCTGCTACACTTAAAGTGTTTTAGAACTAAATGAATCAGGGGGAACTTATTACTAACTTTAGAATGATTTGTTTGTTACTTTGCTTTAAATTACAGAAAGACATATCTTCTATTTAGCATCGGGATGGGTGGACATGACGATACTGTGAGATGACATATTTTTAGTTTACTGTCATCCAGATGTTGTGATATTTTGTCTATAAATGGCTAGTGGTTTCATTTAAAGAAATATATCAAAGGCCACTACACTAGGAATTACGTCCATGTTGAACTATTTGGGGGGGACAGCAGCTCAGTCCGTAGGGAGATGGGTTTGGAACCATATGGTCGCAGGTTCAAGTCCTAGTGTGGACCAAAGTATGGAGTGTGGATTGGTAGCTGGAGAGATGCCAGTTCACCTCCTGCCTGCCAGGTGCTCTTGAGCAAAGCACAGTACCCCCCCCCCCCCAAGTCGCTCAGGGTGGTGGTCC
>NC_045755.1:16874940-16875735 GCF_008692095.1 Etheostoma spectabile
GCCCACTCACTCTGACATCTCTCCATTTGTGCATGAATAGGTCCTGAGTGTGTGTGTATTTAAGGCCTGTGTGTAGTGATTACTAACAAAACAGAGCGTAAATTGTAATTTCCCCACTATTATTACGAGAAGACTCATTTGTGTGCATATGTGTGTGTAATGTGTAACAACGAGATTAATAAAATGTATTCACTTGTAGTTCAGCAGAAGTAAAAACAAAGTAATTTAAAATCAAAAGTGAGACTTTATTCAGCCGCTGTGACGTTCAATCATGTAGTCTGTGCAGCTGTGAGATTTAGATCAGGCAGTTTGCATCTGCGGTGAAAACCACATTATATCTTGTCAGGTATACTGTATGTTTTCCTCCTTGCTAGGTGTTTTCTATTGTCACATCGCACACTTTTGTTGCACCAGGCCTGTGGTTGTTCTTTGTCCCTATGATGATGCTTTTTTATGAGCAAACAATTTCTAGGGCTCTGTAGCTCACAAAACTCTTCTTCGTGCTTTAGAAAACAATCCTAGTAGGATATTTCTTGGCCAATAAAACCCAGCTGGACATGAACAGTCAGTGGAATTCTTTACAATCCGCCACTAATATCGAGACTTCTTTGAAATGACTAAAGCTGTAGACTGGTTTTGAAACTCAGTCATTATTATATGAGTCAAGCTGTCGACCGGTTGTGAAATGTTAATTTTCTGTAATACGGATGTCATTCTTGGACAGGGAATGAGGATGTTGGTCTAAAAAAAAAAAAATCACACCCTCTGACACTCTTGTATTGAGTCAGAGATTGT
>NC_045755.1:16875745-16885938 GCF_008692095.1 Etheostoma spectabile
TTTGTCCTTGTGGGGCTTTTCGTGACTGCTTTTTGAACCAATGGCCAGTGCACAGGCAGCGTCACTTCTAACTCTGTTCCTCATTTGGTCATTTTTCCCATGCTGTCAAAGAGGGGAATTTCTAACTAGGATAAATGAAGAATTAGCATGGCAAAAGCCTTATGCAACTACTCATAACAAGATTTGGTCAGATGAGAAATAAAACTGACTACCAACTGATTGCCCTCTTGAGTTTAATGCTTCATTAAATCAATAGCGAGAGAATGCACATTGCAATTTAGGATGCAATCATATCACTTTAACAATATATTTGTTTGGTTTGGTGGCTCATTACTACCCAGCCATTTGTGATTTTATAATATGCAGCAGGGCAGATGACTTACACTGTTCCTGCATCATGTGAAGAATCAACCTATATCTTTTTTTTCTATTTATTACATTTTTCAAAGCCAGTTTTGGACATATTTGTGGCGACAGCATCTAAGCTTCTTCATATTTTTTGCTTTTCAACCAGCCAACCTAGCGTTGGTAATGTACAGTTTGCAATGTAAGCCGTCTGTTCCTTTACAACATTCAACACTTAAGAGGGCTTTTAAATGGTAGCTAGGAGCTTAACTGGCCTAGTGTACTAGCCTAGCTTGCTAACATTAGCAGTGATTCCTACTAGACTTTGCTTTTCATTCATGTCATTTCAACACCTGCTGAGTCATCGGCAGCTCCTGCATTCTCAGAGTTGTGTTTGTCCAGCGTCATATAAAGGAGGGAGGCCGACTTAACGGCAAATTACCAGATGACATCAAACGCCACAGTTAGTCCTGTAACCTTAGCACCTTGTCCCTCACAGAGTGCATGATTTAGAGCTCCTCATAGATGAAGTGAAGTACGGTGAAACTAACATTTTTGTTAATTGAGTAGATGTTTTTTTTCTATACATTCTATATTACATTATTTTTTTCCTTCTAAACATATAGGTTAGGAAACAGTATATCTCCCCACACTTTCCTTACCCTCCCTCTCTCCTCTAGTCCACCAATCTCTGCCCTTTCATTCTTCAAACTGACATTTCTTCTTCTCTCCAGTAGACCTGGTTTCCTGTAAATTTTACGAGAACCTTCTACAGAAGCAGGAAGCCTTTTATGTCTGTCCCCTATTGCCCTGCACACAAAGTCTTTTATGTTTGTGCTTGTGGTGGCTCAGAGCGTCTTCAGTTGACCTCGGCTTGTTTGTTGCTTTGTGTCGACGCCTTCCTGTACGGCTGCACGTCGGCAGGTCACATTTTTGTCCAATGTGAACACTGATAGTTAGCTGACGTCTGCAAGCAGCCTCTATGAGCACGGCTTACTACAAACTATAACATGATTACTTGGCTTCTACTAGTCTGTCCCTCATGTTCTAGCACGAGTGATTAAAGGCTTTGCTAAAATCTTTTTTTTAATTTTTTTTTATGATTTATGATTTCCAATCCAGAGAAGAACTGCCCCTTTGCTGTTATGTGTTTTCATTTCAAACTTCACATTCATAATCAAGGCAATATCCTTTTTTTGTTAACTTCTATTCAACTTGGATTTAAGTGTGTAGGCGCTGTAGTCAGTTGGTTTTAAAGGATCAGAAAGAGATTAAGAGCTGAATGTTAGCATTTCTACCAGTTGGATGATTTCATTTAAAAAAAACGACAACATCTCACATGTTTTCAGCTGAAGGCCAGTGGTGGTGGATCCCCTTCACACAGTTCTAGCCACTGGCTTACTAAGAACACATCATTTGTCAGCATGCATTGGATTTTGTAATAACTTGTTATGTACCAGGAAGATCTTCTAAATACAGCAGGTTTCCTCTTAAAGCTTATAGGCTGAAAGCAGTAATTCCAGCAGTTTGAAAAGCCGGAATGTTACACTGTTGTGTGTGTGTGTGTATATATATATATATATATATATATATCTTTGTTTAACTTAAGTACCTGTTGAGCCGGCCGAGAATACAGCAATTTATACGCAGTAATGCTTAGTAAAACAAGCAAGATAAAGGAAAATATTAATATCCGATTAATACATAAATAATTTGGAAACGTGGGATCCACATCACCTGGATATCCCTATAGCCTGATATGTTGCATTCAAGAGCAGCCTGCAGTATCATGGTGCCACTTTGGAATCAGTCATACACGTCCACACAGGAACAAACTAGTCTATGAGCTTTAAAATGGAAACTAAAATGTGGACACCAGTACACTTGATCAACAGACTGTACCAACTCTGGTATGTTTTTATTTTCTCATTGATTGTTTTTAATATAAGCACCCAGGATGCCACAGCAATGTTGAGATTTGCTGAAGTCCATTCGCTAAGTCAACACTGTGGGATGCAATGTAACTGCTAGTAAGTGGACTTTTGAGCTTTGTTTCTAGGGGTGGTAGTCACCAGAGGCCTCACCATACTTATGTCACGATACGATATTATTGCAAGATTCTGCAGTATTTTGCAAGTTATTACCAATGTCCCCAAAAGGAAACTTTGTCAACATCTGTTGTAACTTAGAAGATACATTTCTCTGTTTAGTCTCACTTCAATTGTATTGCTTCAGAATGGGATTGTCAAACACAAACTGACCAACACATATATAATAATAGGCGTCTGTGCATCAATAAAGTATTGCCACAGAAAGTTTTGCGATGCTTTGCTGTATTGATCCCCTAGCCCCCCCCCCAAACCCCTATTTGTTACATTCTATAAATATATGGGTTGGCATTTTTCATTATTTTTTGACATTATTTTTTGAGCAGAACTGAATATGA
The DNA here is from genome assembly GCF_008692095.1 of Etheostoma spectabile. Taxonomy (NCBI): domain Eukaryota; kingdom Metazoa; phylum Chordata; class Actinopteri; order Perciformes; family Percidae; genus Etheostoma; species Etheostoma spectabile. The sequence continues at coordinate 16,878,537 of NC_045755.1, forward strand.
TTGTAATTTCTACTTTCTGTGGAACCCAGTCTGTACTTAATTTGTGTTATCATTCTGCAAAGTTATGTGGCTAAATTTTTAAAAAAAAGTCTCCCAAATAATTATAAAGAAAATTTAACAAAATTTGTCAGAATCAGAAAATAATCCCATTACTATTGTGATTTTCCAGACAGAGCTTTCAGTTCAAATTGAGTAGTTTGGATGATTAATTGATATTGAAAATAATCACCTTGTGCAGCCCAAATAGCTAGAGCTCCCTGAACATGGTGCATGTCATCGTGTTCAGCGAGCCACAGGGTTTCAGTGTTGGTGTGTTACATCCTGACAGGACAGGCAGCTACTACTGCATGCCATTACAGCATTTAATTAATGAGGGGTGAGCGCGGGATCAGTTTCTGGCAGTTCCCAGGTGGTGATGGGAAATTGGGCTTCTTGCTCTGGGGAGAACCATCTGGTGTCACAGTGACTCAAAATAGGCCAATGATAGGGATTCTCGGCATGCTGGGTGCTGCAGTTTAGGTTCAGAGGAATACCCTTTGTGATTAAGACCCACACTTCTACTAAACTTGGACTTGAACACATCCTCCCTCCCTTGCTCTGCTTTGTTTGTCGACTCTACCACTTAATCCTGTCTTGACAAGTGCAAACGCCAACTCGCATTGCCCACAATAACAAAGGGAAGCCAGTTTTTGTGTTGCTTTTAAAGCCCACAGTTACATAAGCTGTTTGTCAATGACTGCTCTCTGAGAAACGGTGACAGCGACGCAGTCCCACTACAATATTCCCGACACACTGACTTGCTCACAACTTGAATCATGTGTAGAAGTAGCAATTTTGTTCACTGCCGTTGTGTGGGCAGGAACATGTCCTCCCACTGACATGAAGCATTTCATAACAATTACAATATAGACGTTGATAAGAAAGCTACAAGCAGAACTTCTGCTGAACTCTGTGCAATCAGCTCCCTTTGGTGACTTTTCTTCTCAAACATTTTGTGGTTTTTTTGTGTTTTTTTTGTGCTAAAGATATTTGATGTCATCTCAGCCTGAAATCTTGTCCTCTCCACTACCTGCTATTCTCTTTCTTCATAGTGGAAGTTTTATTAGTATTTTAAAGTGAGAAATTGACAGCCTTGAAGATAAATAATTACAAGAAATCTTGCAGATACAGTACATTTGGCTTTTTTGTGTAGCAGAAAGTTTTGAACTACCGGGGTAAATGGTAGTGTGTGATTAAAAATTTGCCTCCAAAAATATATCTGGAAACTACACAACGTGTAATGAGAAAAAACACTAATGTCAATGTTTGAATAGCGCTACTGCTCTTAACATATTGTGCTAAAGTGTTTTACATGTAGAGCTGGAGGTGATAAATGGGTCATTTTGGTGTTTATGTTCAGGTTATTAATCCAAGCCCATATGAATTGTGTACAAAGAAAGCAAGGAACCTTTGAGGGATTTAAAGAGTATTATAAAATCAATAGACAGCAGGATCCTCTGAGACTAAATGCAAACGAAAAAGAAGAGCCACTCCACCCTCTTACCAAAAATCAGCTCAGAGGAGTTCAATAGAGCATTTACTTAGTGAAATTGAAAGTGATACTGAAGAATTTGATTGAAGGGAATATGAATTAGTGTGTGTGTGTCAATATTTTCCCACTGATTACTCTCTCTGTTGCCAAGTTTGGTTCCTGTATATCCCATAGTGTCTCCTAATACATGTGTACACCTGTAGCTTGTAAACAAAATAGCATATTAACAACAAATCATGATTACCCTCTGAGTTTTTTTCATTCATTTACTTTACTGTGCTATGACACCTAACTGGTTGAACCTGCTTTGCCTCATCCTGTGGCTGACATGACAGACAAGCAGAGGCACAGCGAAGGTGAACAGTAGACCGGTTGCATCATCACAGCTCCTGCTTACCAAATCCAGATTCATTGCCGGTAACCAGCTTACTGCCGGCGTGCATATCGACACACAAACCTGTGTGGGACACACACACAAACACACACACACACAGGTGCCTTTGTGCCTGTTTGTGTTACAGCACCCGTGGGAGTGTTTGGTGACTACAGCGATAAACCACACTGCCCCATGTATATTTTAGCTCTTTTCTGAACCTTGAATCAACTCAAACCAATCCCATAAAGGTGTGAGAGTGAGCAACATTTCTTCATTTTGCAAAAATGATCCTACTCTGAAAGCCTCTAACACCACATAGTTCATACTAAAGCTGCAAAACCACACACACACACACACACACACACACACACACACACAGGTTATGAGCGCCAGTGAACAATGCTGCATTGTCATTCACCTGATGCTGCTGCTGCACTCTCTGTTTCTGTTAACAGTTTCACAAAGCAGTCTCAGAACATTATCATCATTTCATCACATGTAAATGTAATCACATAACAAAAGCTCCTAATGCATTAAACCGCTTAATCGTGGAGTGCAGCCACCATCAAGCGACAGATATTTATGCATTTCCAATGCCAAGTTATTTCACACAAGAACTCATACACCTATATGCTCAGGCACACCTACACAAGGCCACTGCACGATACCCCTCCTGTTTTTACACATTCAAAGTAGGTAATCCTCAGGCTTCGCGGTAGCAGATTTTTCCCACACTCGCAAAACAGACACTCAATCTTATCAGAACCCACAATCAATCATAACGTCCCAGAGGCTGTCTAGTACAGTCATCAAAATTCAGTTTTTTTTTTTCTGCTGGTGGGTGGTACCATCTCTCTCCCTGACCTGCATTTTTCACTGTGAATGCTTGGTTTAAATGCATGAGTCAGGCTGAGTCAATATGACTTTGTATAAAATGCACACTGAATTCAAAAAATATCAAGGACATCTTTCTTCAGTGTATAAAGCACCAGCAACTAGTGAGTGGGTATTCAGTATACAATGATGTAAAATAAGTAATTTGAGACACATTTGGTAGCCAAAATTTGGTATTTTCCAATTGACTAATGAAATGATCCACTAATGGTTTTTGAGCAATAATAATTCCCGATATTAAGTTGAAGATCCTTTTTGCAGAGTCCACATTTTGTCTGCTTCTCTTTATCTCCTTTAGCTATTTTGTGGTTATTGTAAATGAAATTGGGCTTATTATTTCATCAGTGTACTTGATGTTCTGCCTGGGGTCTTAATGTAATATAACAGCAGTCTTGCAGCTAATCATGCTGCCGTGGTTTAGACGTGTGAATACCTTTTGTGTCTATTATTCCAGACATCAGTTGACTTCAGTTCATTTCTGTTACTGTCATATGTTAAATCCATATTAATTATTTTTTTAGCACTTTGGGGAGCAAGCTGTAAACATAACACTGACACAATACTGTTGCATAAAGTTGATATTGTGGACTCGTTAGCAAACAGTTGGCTGTTTACGCATCCAGCTGACATTGGGGAACATTAGCATTCATTTGGAGTCATATTTCTGTGCGCCTGAGGAAAGTCCAATATTTATCCTCCTTTTAGCTCTTTTCAACTCCTTTGGGAAATATCTGGCTCTGCTAAATAATCCATTATGTTCAGCTAGGCGCTAACTTAGTCTGCTTGTGGTTGGCTGCAGCGCATGGTAGCTCACAGTGAGTTTATCAGGGTTGCCGCCGCTGGAATATAGCTTGATGAGAGAACTAAAACATTCAATTTCTGGAACAAAGAACGAAAACAATTAGCATTGTCAACCTGACTCTGCTGCAACATACTTAGTCTAAATATTAACCAAACATGAGCTTATGGTCAGTATTTGGCTTTATAAAGTACTCAACAATAAAAAAAAAAAAAAGTCGACCCATTAAACTAAATAATGCAAAATATTTAAAATTTAAAACCGCAGTTTTATATAGTTTTTAAATAGTAAAGGTCTTACTGAATTTAGTTTTGGAGCGTTCAGACAGTTTGTGGTTGAAAGCTCTCTGGGTAGTTTAGTCACTATCACATGACCTATTGAATTTCAGTCACGTGACAACAATGGAACCATCCCCCATAAATACTGAATAAGAAATTACCAACATCGGCAACCAAGATTACAGGTCTCCCTAAGGTATGCATGTAGCCACATGTAGCAGTGGAAGGATGGTTTAGAAGAACAGCAGAAAAAAAAAATATAGGCCTCTAAACCAAAAACTGCACATTTGTAGTGTTCCATCAGGAATTTGATACGAAATTGGGGAGAAATAACAAGAAAAGGTTTTCCTGACATTAACGCATGTAGCTATGTAGCAGTGTATGTAAAATATAAACACTGTAGTAATGTCTGTTGATTAAAGTGTTGACTATTTACGTTGAGACGTGTATCAGGTGCGATCTAGCATCTACTGCGGATGAAGGCCCCAAGATCTTGCCCAAAGCCCGGTGCATTTTTTTTTGTTAGAAAAAATGATTAATTCTGAAATATTTCTCTTTTGTGTGAATGGCATTGACAGTGTGATTATGCAACTGAAACAACTTTGAAGAGTCTGCTTCAATAATTAGTTTACATACTGTACAACACAGAAATGAATGGAAACCACTGAACGCCTGACACGGCAAGAAAAAATGACACTTAAAATATAAAAACTGTGTAGCATGAGGTGAAAAATAATAGGTACACATGATATGTAGCTCCGGAGCTGAAATACACCGGCCCTTTAAAGACAGACTTCCATGATCAATGGAGCTGAAACTGGAAATGAAATTCATTAAACTGGTTAACTCCGACTGTTAGGTTTTGAGCCTACTTCTTATTTTCAGTAACTGGCTACATACTTTCATGTCTCAGGGTAACTCAAGATCACTTCCTTTAGTGTATATATACAGTATAGTATCTATTTTTTAAGTGTGAATTTGGCAACAGTTGACAGTTGTCCTTTTTCTTTCCAGTTCTCTCTCTCCCTCTCTGTTGGAAGTCAAGAGCTGTGAAATTGCCTCGGAAATATCAATCATGCCTTCATTTCCTAGGCTAGCCCCCCTCCACCCCCCCACCTGCACCCCACCCCTACCCCTGCTTCTGGTTGGCTCGAAAGGGGTTTTCACCCAGGCTGTTCTTTGCTATCATCTTGAGTGCCTTCTCCGCTGCATAAATCCCTGCATCCTCATGGGGAGGAGAGTGAGGCTGATAGAGTGCCCGGCTATATGTTTTTGTGCGACATGGTGTTGATATATTTATGTATTTAGAAAGCTTATTCCAGAGGTTACAAAAAAATTACAAAGAAGAGCTACGTGGCAGATAACAGTGATTTCCCCTGCTGGGAGATAGATTGAATGTCAGAATTTTATTTTTTATTTTTTTTGTTTATAAAATGTATTATTATAAAGGGAAATTGTACGCTAGTGTATAAACGTTGTAGTACTTGTAGTTGTAGCCTATGCTGTGTTTGTCCTTATAGATATATAATCAGTGGCCGGGTTGGCTCAGTTGGTAGAGCAGGCGTACGTGTAGATAGAGGTTTATGCCTCGACCCAGAGGTCCAGGGTTCGATTCTGACCAGTGACCATTTCCTGCATGTCTTCCTCCTCCCCTTTCTCACCTTGCTGTCCTGTCCATTAAATAAATAATCTTTCCAAAACAAAACTATGTAATCAAACATTTAAAAATAAACATAAAATAAAATTTGAATGATAAATAATAACGTTAAATATTGTAGATATATAATAAAATAAAAACAACAAATACAAATTATCATAAAACCTATAATAAATAATTGCTGTACATTAAGTGTGCAAACCAATACATTTAAAAAAGATATATTGATAAACAAATGCCAATCAGGAATTAAGAAATACTGATAAAACCACATTAAACATGTCAATGTAATACGTAAATAATTCAGCATTTTTTAAAGATAACGTAGTCTCAAAAGTGATCGATTTAGAGGAAAACGATAAATCTAAGAAAGCAAACAATTTCCAAATGTAGAATCAAGAATGAAAATCCGATTGAATTAATATCAGAAATACATGAATAAGTTAGCTCTAAAACTTTGTGTTTGCATTTCCCCCACTTCCTTCAGAACAGATAAAGGCCGTGCTATCTGTCTCTTACAGTTCCATCACTGCGGAGACAGGACAGCGGGCTGACCCGCTCTAAATAATTCCAGTGTTTATAGCGAGCTGTCAGAAAGGTGACACAGGAGACACATAATGTGATCCGACAGAGTAAATTGTATGCAGAAGAGAGTTTACTGTGTGATAGATGGAGGAAAATGATCCCGCCTGTAGCCTTGCTCCTGCTTATATTTTCATACTTGGAAATGAATGTGATGTGGTTCCTCCTGTGTCCTTTCACATCACTGCTCAGCTTATAAAACTGTTATGTTTGTCAGCATTTTCTTTGTGTGTAGGGATCTTTAGCATGACAATAAGTCTACGAGACCAGATGTACTTATAGACCAATTTTTGCCTTCATTGTCAGACTCTCCCAAGTGCCAGACGCTCTTTGTTGCTGTTATTGTGTGTGTTCATCTGTGCGTGAGCCTTTATGCCAACAGATACTGCTCTGTCAGACATTTTACGGCTGACACCATTAATCACTGAAGTATACACACACAGATACACAAACAGCCTGAGGTGCATTCAGGCAACGAGTCCGCCAGGGGAAATAAGCAAGTTTTCCTCCGTGCAGAAAATAATCAAAGACTCTCCGCCAGTCGCTCAGAAATCGGCTCTGATCACCTTTCTCATGAAAACCGAACATGAAGTATCAAGCAAATGTCTGAACGGTTCTTCGGGGGGTTTCTATTTGGTTTGTCAGGGGAGAAATCTGTTGAACAGGATTAATTGAAAACACGCTTCTGTCACAAAGTCTCAAAGATAGTTCACACTCAGGATGACAAACAAAACATCACCTCAAAGACTCATCAGAAGCATAAATATTGCTTTTGATCTGAAACTGTCTCACTGTGACTGTTTTCTGTTGGATTAGTTTTGGCATCAAACCTTTGTTTGGTTGTGTATGTGTTTGGGCTGAACAATATTGTGTTTTTGCATTGACATCGCGATGTGCGCATATGCGATAGTCACATGGCAGGACGTTGCGATGTTGACACTAATCCTTTTTTGCTGCTTGATGGAAAAGTAAACTTTCACCGTTCTCCTTTACATGATTATTACCGGCCAACCCTTCCCCTTTTAAGAGAGGTAGCTATGTGGGCAGCGTGTGTGTGTGACGTTAGTCCGACAGGGTTTGTTGGTAAGTGAGGCTCTCCGTGTGTAGAAAAGTACAGCTGGCAGCAGCTGCTGACACAGTTATGCGCATAGTTTTGATGGGTAGTCGGTGAAGCTACAGCAGTCAGTGTTTTATGTTTGATGCAAATACAAACTAAATCACCTGTTCATTGCAACATAATTACAACGTCTCCCGGCCATTTCCCCCCGCAGAAAGCTGCTACCAG
>NC_045755.1:16885948-16887487 GCF_008692095.1 Etheostoma spectabile
GCTAATATAGTTAGCCTAAAGAAACAAGCAGAAAGCTGCTAACAGCCCGGCTAAAGCTAACATAGTTAGCCTAAAGAAACAAGCAGAAAGCTGCTAACAGCCCGGCTAAAGCTAATATAGTTAGCCTAGACTTTGTCACATGGAGTGAGCAGAACCATCTCCAGCTCAATGTGACAAAGACCAAGGAGCTGGTGGTGGATCTAAGGAGAGCCAAGCAGCAGTGAGCCCTGTTTCCATCAGGGGTCAGTGTGGACATCGTGGAGGACTACAAATACCTGGGATGCACTTGGACAATAAACTGGACGGGCCAAGAACACTCAAGCCCTCTACAGGAAGGGCCAAAGCCGTCTCTATTTTCTGAGGAGGCTGAGGTCCTTCACACTCTGCAGGACAATGCGAAGATGTTTTATGAGTCTGTGGTGGCCAGTGCTATCCTCTTTGCTGTTGCATGCTGGGGCAGCAGGCTGAGGGTAGCGGACGCCAACAGACTCAACAAACTGATTCGCAGGCCAGTGACGTCGTGGGGGTGGATCTGGACCTCGTCGGGGGTGTCAGATAGAGGATGCTGTCCAAACTATGCCATCTTGGACAATGTCTCGCACCCACTCCATGGCTTGTTGCTCAATCACAGGAGCACTTTCAGTGACAGACTCATTCTCCCAAATGCACTACAGAGCGCCACAGGAAGTCATTCCTGCCTGTGGCCATCAAACTTTTTAACTCCTCCCTCTAAGTGTCTGACACACCACACACACAACACACACACACACACACCACACACACACACACCCACACACACCCACACACACACACACACACACACTTAGAGAGGTTGAAACTGGACAATATTATCTGATTATCTTTTTTTGGCAATAACACTGGCCTGACATGTGTGCAATCTCAAATACCACTTATTATTATTATTATTATTATTATTTAACTTTCACCATTCCAAATCCTAATTATGTGATTATGTAAATATGTATAAAAACATTCCTTTATGTAAATACCGTACGTTCCAATTCCTTATATTTCTTTATTTCTTGTATTCTACTATATTATAATATGTGCACTACAACACAGAGTTTCCCTTCGGGGATCATAAAGTATTTCTGATTCTGATTCTGATTCTGATTCTAAAGAAACAAGCAGAAAGCTGCTACCAGCCAGGCTAAAGCTAATATAGTTAGCCTAAAGAAACAAGCAGAAAGCTGCTACCAGCCAGGCTAAAGCTAATATAGTTAGCCTAAAGAAACAAGCAGAAAGCTGCTACCAGCCAGGCTAAAGCTAATATAGTTAGCCTAAAGAAACAAGCAGAAAGCTGCTACCAGCCAGGCTAAAGCTAATATAGTTAGCCTAAAGAAACAAGGGGTCCATCCGTCCCAAATGAGGTTACGGTTCAGAGCCTCAACGCAGGAAACACTAATCTACTACAGAAGTCTGTGTGTGGTCTAACGTCATTTACACTGATTTAGTTGTTCTTGGATACACAGAGTTTGGCCCCGCTAGTCAACCACAACCTGAAATTTAGAGGAAGCA
>NC_045755.1:16887497-16887652 GCF_008692095.1 Etheostoma spectabile
TTATTGTCATACACTTTAGCCTGGATTGATTATTATATGAATACAATGGTGTCATGTTAGTCAACCAGCGGATTTCTACCTAATTTCCCTCTCCAAAATCGCTTCAGAAGTTGTAATTTTAGACACAGCGCTTACTTGCTTTGGTGTTTGTAAAG
>NC_045755.1:16887662-16895085 GCF_008692095.1 Etheostoma spectabile
TAACAAAGAATGGTTCACATTAGAAAAGATCCTCTTTTTCATTTTTATCTTCTATGTAGATGCCATAAAGAAGAAGTACGCAAAAGCACAATGGCCCAAAACAATAGGCAAATACGGTAGAAAAGTTACAAATAATAGCGCTCCAACAGGATTTCAAATCTCTCTTTTGTTCAATCTGAAGTTTGTTCTTTTGGCTGTTTGTTTCAGCTGTTTCAGCTTTTTTGTGTGGTTGCCGAATGACTTTATCTGATTATCACGTCAAACATCACACACAACAGCTACCAGTATGACACATCATCTTATGATTTTCTTCCATTTTGAACCTCGACCACATGGCAGTCACTGGTATATCCTGTCATGTGTATTGTGGTGTGGGGAAAGATGTTTACGAGGGCCAGATAGCTGCTGGTTTTGTTATTGTGCAGGGAATTTCTGAATATCACTTGAGGCACTTGTAGAAAGGTCAGTCAGAGTTATACAACTTAATATACATGCCCTGATCAGTTCAAGTTTGCGTTATTCGGTTATATACCTGTGGTTGAACTTATGGAACAGATTTGTGAGACATAAAAACTTAGTGTTATTTGTAGGGATGCACAAATCCAACTTGTTTGCTTGTGATATTGAGTTTAAAACCTTAACCCTAGGTTTTAGTCCATACTGAGAACTGAACAGCACCTCTCTTTTTTTGTGTGAAGTCGACCACTGTGATCCATACTGAAATATCTTAACAGCTATTGGATGGATCGCCATAAAATATATGGTCCCAAGTGGATCCTAGCGTATCCTAATGACTTTGATGATCTGACCTGACTGTGCCTCTAGTGCCATCATGAGGTTTCATTTTTGGGTTTGAGTGTGATGTCTCAACAACTATTGAACAGATTGCCATGGAATTTGTTGCAGACTCAGACATTCACTTCGCTTGTACAAATTGTAATAACTGTGGTGATCACTTACATTTTCTGTAAGCCCATCATCATTTGAAAAATGTCATTTTTACAATACTTTGATTTATGACCAGTTATCTGGAAAACTAATGACATTCCCATCCCCCATCAATTAGCACCGTTTATACTGTTGTGTTGTACTCTTATGTTCATGTGGGCTTTCTCTAGAAGCTGCCGTTTCCTCCCACAAATGAAAGACAAGCTTCTGAACTAAAGGCTTGCAAGTGTAGTAAATGAGAATATGTCTGTCTCGGTTTCTCACTTTAAACATGTCCAGGGTGTTTTTCTGACTTTTGCCCAGTGCATAGTGTGATAATGCTCCCCCGTGACCCGGTGAAACAATAGGACTAGTTTTAATTGGGAAGCAGTTCTTACAAATAGCCTCCCGATTTTGTTTACAGAATAAAATCTGCTCTGGAGGAGGTAACCATTGCATCTCTTCATGCCTCTAAGCTGCTTTTCAGATCACACAAATTCACGCTCAATGGTGGAAAGCCTCCACCTAATGCCCGAATGGACAACCTCAAAGAATAACAAACTCCTCGTCGGGTGAGCTAATTTGTTAGTGTATGATAATCTTCAGCTGTTAGCCAGCATTCATGAGTCAGCGTTGTGGAGAGCAGTAATTGGGATCAGACTAATGGGGAAAGACTATGCTGAGGTCTAGTTAAGCAGTATGTGGGGCAGCAGGAACATGAGCACCTCAGCATATTCAAGTGTCAGTTTAGGGAGCTTACAAACCAACCATTTATAATTCGAATAACTTAGGAAAAAATAAAGTGAGGCACAGATAACTTTTTTCACTCATTTAGAGTATGTCAGTGTTTGGCCAACACCACCCTGTGCTGGTGTTATACCGTATTTTCTGGACTAAAAGTTCCATCAGTCGAAAAATGCATCATGAAGATGAAAAAAAAAAACACATACAGTATGTCACATTAAATCGAAGACCAAGAACAGACATTTAGCGCACAGAACAACAGGCTGAATACGCTACGTGTCCAGTATGTTAACGTAACACATTAACAATTTTTCAACTATACAATGGGCAGCACCCATCTGTGGAACCATTCCTCCAGCTCTGGCCATCTTGCTGGGGCGTTTTGTTTACGGTCAGTCTTTCTCAGTTGTCTTTCTCAGTTGTCTTGTCTTACCAGCTAGTGACTTGCACATTGATACTGAGCAGGGATGCAATGAGAGAGAAAAAATCTTTGTTTTACCTCAACACTACTCATTTATTTCTAATCTACCTTTTGCCACCAACATGTTTTTAGAGAACCCAAGAAACACAACTGCACATAGAACATTTCATTTTCAACAAATATGAATTTACCTTTCTCCACATAGCAGCTGGACCCTGAAATACACAGGAGGTTGTGGGAAACAATAACAGTTGTTGAGTTGCACTGATTTTGCTGTCATACACCCACTCAGTCGCCCTCATCCAAACCCACATGTTGAGATGAGCAAGCTTGCTGCAGTTGCTATGCTCTCGTTTTGCTGTTTGTTGCATTCCCAGCAATGTGTCGTGTTCTGGGTGAGACATCACTTGTCAAATGTTGATAAAAGCAAGCTTGGCCAAATCTAGGAACACTATGCAGTATATAACACAGTTTTAGAAAACCTTTAAATATCCATCCATTCCTCCAACAGTTTTCCGCTTTTTGATTTGGATAGTAGCCACCAAAACACCCATTCTCCTTAACTGCATCCTCCACCTTTTCCAGAAGTATCTTGAGACAGTTCCAAGATGGGATATACAGTATAATCAGTAGGGCTGGATATTGTTAAAAAATGTTCGACACCGGTATGGATACCAAAAGCGTGACTTTGATACTGGTTCCTAAAATACACTTTTTTTCAATGCCAATTTTATAAAACAAAAATAAATTACAACATTACACATTATTGCATACATTTGCATTCTCATGGCTCACTAGCGCTGATGAGATTTATCCCTAGTTATTGACATTGGGGATTGAATGACGTGGCATTTTTCGATACTCAATATACTTTTGTATCTCTCACTCAGTCGTTGCCCTAAAAGGATCAAATTTGGTACCCAGCCCTAATTATCCCAACCAGTGTGTTTTGGGTCTGCCCCAGTGTGTCCTCCCAGTTGGACATGCCCAGAAAACCTTCGACATTGAGGCATAGTAATGGATGATGCCCGAAGCCACCTCAACTGGCTTCTTTCCATGTGAAAGACCCAGCAGGTATAGACACTCTTAGAAGAAAACTTTACTCTTTACTTTACGCTCTACTTGTGAACTTTTTCTTTTGATTGTATACCCATAGTTTGTGTAGGTCATGGTTGGAATATTAATCAAATATCAAATAGAAAGCATCAACATCAGGCGCCCTCTTCAAGAAGTCGAGGTGTCGTTTGAAGTTTTGCAATACTGGAGTTTCAGTACCAATACCAAAACCGTTATTTCTTTATACATTACTGTGAGGAACATATCACATTTCCTACAGTGCAAAACCTTTTCATTGTTCATTTAATATCATTGGACAAACTTCTTGCATGTATCATTGTTAATGTTGACTTAAAATAAGCATCGATACAGGAACATTGGCCATTATCGTTCATAATGAGCAAATATACTGCATGTTTTATAGTAAATAAAGAAGTCAAAAGGAAACAAAAATGCTGTTGCTGATACCTAACTGTCCTATTTCCCAGCATCAATGCATGTTAACTCTTCCATACAAAACAAAAACCCATTGCATTCGCTCGGTGGATTGATACATCCGAGCTACCTTACATTGACCTTGTGTCTCATTGGTGTCAATTGATGTGCATCAAATGATGTAAGGTTACAATGATGTTAGAAATCTAGCGAAGCATTTTGATGCCCACACTTATAGCTTTTGACAAACACATTTTTGGTCAAGTTTAGAAAAGGTATTAAAGTTTGATAGCCTTGAAGTTGTCATTAGGCTAGAAACAAACCAGTTTCTAATGGCGTGCCGTCTGAAGTGTTTCTAGCTATTTAGCTATTCTTAATGGCCACACTCAAAGGAGGGCTTCATCATAGAGAGGGGTGAGACGTAATGACTCGTTAAAATAAGAAGACATAGTGTTGCACTCCTGTGCACAGATGAAAAGTGACAGAAATAATTGTGGGAAAAATGAAAAAAAAAAAAGACAGCTTGTGGGGGACGTTCAAAAATTTCCTTTTTTCTTACTGAAGCACACCTGGCAAAATGCTGCAAAAATGGCCATGACTGTCAGATTGTCTGTACCAAAACGTACAGAATTGTTGGACTCAGCCCATCCCCAAGTTCTGAACTGGGACAGGTTTGGGGAAGGGGGGATTTCAGAAGCTGTTAGTACCTTTCAACAGAACTGCCTGTCAAATGGTATGAGACCTTTATAATTTAGGGTTGTATGAGGGATGTGATGTGGTCAGGAATTTATAGTGTTCAAACAACAAGACGAGTAAAAATACAAGATGTAAATTGCAAATGTGACTTGTGGTTTGTGCCTTTTTTTTTACCCTTCTGCAAATCATTTTTCCTGCAGGATTATGAGGTTAGGTAACCGTGCTGTTTGTCTGTTTTACAACTGAAACTCTGCTTGCAGACGGTAATTTAATGCACTGATGCATGTTTCCTCTCAATGCCCTATCTGGGCCATAGACAGCTACATCCATCCAACTGCCCCAAATGACGACTGTGCCCTGCTGTGGCCATGTGTTTGTATGGAAGGCTTGTGATTCAGCCACAGATGGGGGTCATGACTTCAGCTGAATGTAAATGGACCAGCAGATTGAGAGGACATACTTTAGATGGCACAGCCCCTCAGTCGATTCTCCTAACCTCCTCTGGGGTGCTCAAAATATGGTGGCTAGTAGGATAGGCGAAGGAAGGCCAGACTTGTTCAGCCTGTTGGTTATGCAGGCGGGGCTTTAAAGTAGGCCAGCTCGTGCCTGGAAGCAGCCGTGCCAAATGAACTTCCTTGGTCGTCTTGTGAGGCGGTGTTTTGGAGGAGCCTCCAGGGAGCCGGGGCTGTCAAGGCAATGTGATGCACTCAAAATGCAGCAAAAAAGAAAAGTGGCTTGGTGTGGTTCACCAACTGTCCAGTTAACAGTGCAGAAAGCTTATATTTTAAAAAGAGCTGCAGCAGGTTTTTATTTTAGATTTTGATCAAGTGTACATACATATGTCAATATATACAAGATATGCAATAAGGAGAGATCAATTTTGAGATATGATATTCATGGTGGTTGAGACTTCAGCAATTTAACTCTATCTACGTGAATCTGAATTACATGTAGGCCCATATGAATATAGCAGATAAGCTACAATTCCCCCAGAGTCTGGACGCTGGTGGTGTTGGAGGAAACCTGGCAGGTGACTGATGGAAACTCTCAGTTTAATCTCACTGGTCATGGTGGTGAGGGGGAGGTGGTGGGTTACACAGTACTAGGTCTGAGAGACAGAATGACAGTGATATTTAAAGAGCTATATCCAAGGAAAGATAATTGGTAAGATATGGTGACGTCAAGATTGTGAATGTGTCTTGGACCTGGATAGCGGCTGTGACAGAGAAAATTATAATCAGAAGAAACAGAAATTCAGCAGAGGTTTTAAAAATCTAAAGGAATTACAGTTTTAAATGACGAGATGGAGACAATCTGTAATTCTCAGATTAGAGAAGCTCAAACCTACAAATGTACACGTTTGTATTTGTTAAATTTTAACAATAAAAAAATAACGATCAAAAATGATAATTATCTGTGGGTTCGTTGCTATAAATGACCCATTGTTAATAATACAATATTGTTTAAGCCTGTTTAATGGAAAAGTAATTGAGAACCTTTGACGCACAAGTGCATATTTTCCTGATTTGAGTAATCCTCCTTCAGGGAACACAGCAACTACTGCTTACTTTGGTCTTTTTTTTGTCAGCCAACAGCTGATGGGAACACTTCCATTAGAAGAGCAACCAACACCTTTTTATCTTACATTTGGAAAGTAAAGCAGAAAGCATTACATGCCCACAGGCAAACAATTCTTAAAAAGGAGAATCTAACTTTTATATTTCCGAATTCTTAAAATAATTTCGGAACTTCTATTGAATTTCAAATGCAGGTGTTCTATCAGAGGATTAATCCCTTTAAGACATCAACTTTTTCACACAAATAAAGGATTCCTGTACATTTTTCACTGCTGCTCACAACAGGACCTTCAAGTTCAAGTTACTTCACCTGTCGCCCAGTGGGGCAATTTGTTGCGCAGCACATAGTATAGTACAAATCACACACAATCATACACACAATAAGGAGATTGCATAACTTGCAAGCAGTTAAAAAACTGAAAATGCAGTTAACAGTTAAATAAATAGTACAGGTACAGTACAGTAGCAGGTACACATGAGTGTTTATATCTTTTTGTTCTGAGTTTTGGGAGTTTAAAGCGTGATCCAGATGGCAACATCTGAAATTCAGCCTGAAAACCATCTGACAGGATAGACTTAACCCTTTTTAGCATCTGCTTCAGGAACTTGACCCAACACTTATTTAACTGTCAGAATCCACCAGGAGAGTCTTGTAACAGTTGTCGTGATGAAATGGCAATAGGTGTTAAACAGTCAGGGAATCCCATGCAGCCACAGATGGCTCTTTGAGTGAAGGCTTCCTTGGAGTATGGGGAAACACAAAGAGAGACTCATTGCATTGATGTATTCACACCCAGACACACTCCACATATGTACTACATCATTCATGCTGATCTATACTTTGTAGGAGAAAGAGAAGTGGAGAGGTGATGAGATGACGACAGAATGGGGGGCGTGCAATAATTGCACTGACTGAAGGGGGGACTAATATGGGAAGACAGAGGAGAAGTGAGAAGAGGAAGAAAAAGAAGAGGAGGAGGTGGATGAGGGGGCGGCCAAGGCCCGAGTGGCAGGGGCCCGTTCCCCCTGAGCAGGCCGGGATAATCAGAGCAGGGAAATGAGCCGAGTCCCACGTAGTCCTTGCCAACCGCCCTGGAGCGACCGATGACAAGCCTGATGGATGGCAGCACACAGTGAGCACACTCCTCTGGGAGCGAGGGAGGAGAATGGAGGCGAAGGGAGGAATGTGAGGAGGGAAAGCAGGGAGCTGCAGGTGGTGGGAGAAGTAACCGGATACCAGGAGATCCAGGCAAGACTGAGGATAAAAGTGGAGGTGAACTAATTGTTGTTAATGACCACTAAGTGCAAATGTTTACTCCAGGTACACAAGGGACATATTTGAGATGCATTTACATCGAATATTTCTTGGAGGCAGAGCTGCTCTTTTGGTAGAAACTAGTCTATATTAACGTTGTTACACTTCCATGATTGCTCTCGTTCTGCCGGAAATTCCGCCGGATGTCTCTCTTTTTTCTTCTTTTTGGATGTGCGTTACCTTCCTCTTTCTTTGTGTTGTAATTTTAAACTCCGGTCAATTCATGAGGACTATGGTTACCTGCTCCTCAGA
>NC_045755.1:16895095-16905387 GCF_008692095.1 Etheostoma spectabile
GTAAATCCAGACAGCTAGCTAGACTATCTGCCCAACCTGAGTTTTCTGTTGCATGGCTAAAAGAACATTTGAACGTACATGTTCCACCCAAACGAGTTCCTTCTTGAAGCTGTGCAGTGGCACCGTGGCTCCACTCTGCGCTTAGAACCGCCCAAGACGACTGTGATTGGTTTAAAAAAGTGCCAATAAACGAGAACACGATTTTCTCCCAGCCCAGATTGCTGTGTGGACTAGCCAGACCCTCCTCCGCGGCTCTGTGGAGGATGGTCTGGCAATGCGAGACTATGTAGAAAACACTCTTATTGGTCAAGTTAAGCATCAGTGGCCTGATTACAGCGGGCCGAATCACGGTCATATCTCCATTGTTTTTAGGCGTGTGGTGTTGTGGTTTTGACGGTTGTTTTCCTGGTTGAAAAAAACAAGCAAGATACTGAGACTGGACTGCAGAGACTGGAAAATGGCCTGGACTCCACAGGGTTTCCAAATAAATGATCAATAGCCCTCACTTAATTATAATAGTTAATTAGAAGTGATCCTAATTAAAAGATGTGTAGACCGTTTCTTCCTCAACACTTGTACACACAGTGTGAAGCGTCACATAATTAAGCAACTAAGTCATCCACAACAAACATCTTCACATATGAAGCTCTTGTGGACATATTTTCATCTGCTTGAGCTCTTTGACATGGGAAATGTCTGATGCCTCATGCTCTTAACTTAACCAACCTTGATGTATAATTTTTATTGCGGCAGATGGCCGCCCACCAAGAGCCAGGGTCTGTCCGATGTTTCTCGCCACTGTCGCCCCAAATGCTTGCTAGTGAGAAATGTTGGGTTTTTATAACATATAGAGTGTGGTATAGACCTACTCTATCTGTAAAGTGTCTTGAGAAAACTCCTGTTGTGATTTGACACTATGAATAAAATTGATTTGATCTATTTTACTGCACTACCATGACTGAATTCTGTCCTGCTGCCAAAAAGCAGTTTGTTCAACTGTCTGGAAAATAGACGCGCTAAAGCTCCTTCTCTTTTTCACCCTTACACATGTCCCTATAAGCACCACTGGGTCACACTCGGTGAAACATAATGTAAGAGAAGACCGAGTAGACTGTATCAGGGAATCTCAGCCTGAGTTTCCAATTGGCTGGACTGTGTCCCGGCCCGAAGTGTACCTTGTGGGCCCTTTGCTCGGAGATCAGCAGCCAAGAGACATAAACAAGGCAGTAAACACTAAATGCCGGGTGGTGGGTGGGTGGAGGGGGGGTTGGCCACAAGGGAGAGCTTATTTTTCACTCTCCATGAGAGGTCTGTCCAATCCAAATATATCCTCTCCCCACAAAATCGCACCAATCAGTTCACCTGAAGGTTTAAAGGGATGGGTGACAGATACGGCTATTTAGAATGATATAAATGTCACCATCAGTGCAGGGTAAAGCTGCAATAAGGAAGGTTTTTATGTAAAGGTACGCTGGTCTCATCACTTAAATCAGCTATAGTCCCATCACCAATACTGATCCACCGCAGATAATTGGGAGACATTGTCAATCAAGTATTTGATTAAATGCATTAATTGTTGAACTTCCAGCAAAAATGCGAAAATATTGTTCCTTTGCATTTTGGACTGTTGATGTTGCAAAATTTGAATTTTTAATTAATCACCTTGGGCTTGTGGAACTTGTGGATATTTTCCACTTCAACAGGGCCGTATTCAATGTTTTTATACTCAAGGTGGATCATATGACTGGTGTGGAGGGATTGCTCGTAGTGAATAACCCACAGATAATCATCATCTGACTACGGGTTGGTGGCAGGTGTTTGGCACCCAACTCATACCGCAATGCCAAGTAATTTCCCGAGGAGATCGTGGAGAGAGCCCCCCCCCCCAAAAAAAAGTATTAAAAAATTGCGTGAACATTGGACTTAGATTCATTATGTGGACAAAAACACGACCCTGAATAGATATTAATGTTGCTCCATACTGTTGCATGTGTAAACTCACCATCAGTGTTGTGTGGACTGTCTCCCTTTCTGCATGGAGCCAAAAATCAGTTAATGCACAGTTTAAAGATTGATCAGTCACTCCGACAAGCAACCAATGGAACATTTGATAGTGAATTAATAATTAGTTGCTGCTCTCTTCAATGTGACATTGTCAAGAGCAGATTTAAGGTCTCCCATTACGTAGGCTTGTGAATGTGTGATATGTATGTTTGCATGCTCAAATGTGTGTAAAGACACACTGGAAATCAGGCAGCAGAACGCGTGTGTGTGTGTGTGGGGGAGTCTAGTGACATTCAATGCAGCTCATATTGTGTGCCAAGCGTGTTGACTCATTTTGGAGTGTGATGCAGATTGCAGATGGAGAGCGCACGAACGGTGAGCGTAGAGGAGCCTGTCACACTGTAGGGAGGACTACAGGGCTGCACCTCGCCCGTCTCCTCTGAAATGCATGGCAAACGTGCATCGACAGGCCCGCTGCTCAGTGATGTCAAAGGCAACATGTCAGAGCTGATGAAAAGGGACTGATGAGCATATCTGTGTCATATTTGAATCCAGTGCATAATAGACACTGATGAATAAAGCCATCAAGGGTTTTAGCTGGAGCCGGCCAATACAGAGAGGTACGTTAGCTCATGTCACATATCTGATAAAGTAAATAGTTTCTGACAAAGGAAAATCAATGTGCTTTGTCTCTAGGCAGACCCTAGACCCGTGTGGTAAAACTTTTAAATTCTCTGCTTCAGTTATTTTATTATTACCGGCACAGATTGATAGCTTTGTTATTATTCCACTGCAAATAGTCCATCTATCAAGTCACAATTTGTCAATTACTGAGTCGAAAAAGCTTGAATTTCCTAAACTCAACTGACCTGCCTTCCAAAATACACTAATTTCGAGAAAAACATTTTTTCTTATTAAAAAGTAAGATGGTTGGGTCTCAATAAAAGAATAAAATAATCTACCTCCTTGTTACAGCTAACTGCTAACATGCTGATGTTTAGCAGGTATAATGTTTACCCCAGGGGGTAAGCCAGCCTCGGCAAAGCGTTCCTACTGTGGAGCCATTTTGATGCTAACAAGCCATCACCCGCCGTTAGCATTCAATTGACTGGCATTCATTTTGGCGTCACCTTGACAGCGAATAACTTTTACATCTGAAGCGTTTAAAGACCATTTGGCTATTATTTATTTATAAAGAAACAAGATAATGTGTAAAAGGCTTTGTTACCTTGTATTTCACGTAGCATGGCTCCACAGCAGACGTTTTTGTAATAACAATTGTGTCATAACCAAGCGACTTGCTGTTGCATAGTAGACAAATTACAGTACAGCATAAACTCACAGGCAGTTTTGAATTACAATAGCTGTTTAAGTTTAATTACTAATGTTAACTAGCATTTTAGTTAGTAATATTTAGCCTGGGCCTATGTTATCTCCTAACATATGCAGTCCCTACATTTTCCGTCTCTGCAAGTTTCAGAATGATTGAGATTTGTCTTGGCACAGCTACAAGAAGACTTACAACTTTCAGACAGGTTGCTCACGTCACATCTGTGTCGTCAAGCTCAGTTGGAAGCTGCGCTGCAACGCTCAGCCATCACAGGATCTAATACACTTCACCGGTCTCCATCAAAGTATAATGGCTGGTTTGTCCATTTCTTTAACTGTCTCTTTGTTTACCATGTTGTCTAAGGTTAGCATGATAGCATGCTAAGACCTGCAAATAAGCGCAAATCAAGCAGCTGTGGATGATAGGAATGCCATTAGTTTTGCTGGTGAAGACATTTTGTGTTGTGTTGAAATGTAAGATTCTCAGACAGGCTGAGAGGCCATTGGATAAGCCTCGCCTTACCATATTATGTAAGATATTAATAAAATGTACATTCTGACACATGAAGTATATGAATGATGTGATAGTTCACTCTTATGTTTTTTCAAGCATTGTCTTTCCATTGTCACCACATCTCCATCTTCCTGTGTTCTTAAGCTGCCATGGCGATCAGAGCCAGTTTGTGTGTTTGCATATCCCTGTGTGTCACTTTTTTTTCAAAGTTAGGTCTTGAATTATAGAGAGATGAGACTGCTTACCTTCAGGGAATGCACCAGAAATAGTTTGTGGTGGAGATGCTAGCGCTCCTTGGTACTTTTTCAGGTTAAATATAGGGACTGTTTTAAGTTACCTATCAGAGAAATTCAAGGTTTGCATGCAAGGCTGTTTCTGGCAGTTCTGGTGCTTTAGGCTAAGCTTGTCATTTTTTAGGACCAAATCACTTTAGTTTCTTCCAACTTTGTCTAAGTTAATATTTACCACATTTGGTAACATGTATTCTCTCAATTAGTGTTTACATGAACACTAGTATGTCCGTCACTGGTCTTATCCTTATTTTGATCACATTTGGTGCATGTTGAGAATGAACTGTTAATGCAGAAAATGTGCATGCAAAAAGCATTTCCATGTGTGTTCCATCAATGAAACTGATTACAGCAATAAATGTTATTGTTTGTTAGCTAGCTAGCTTTGTTGGCGTAAGCTAGTCGGCTAAAATGTTGTAACACACAATGATGCTACTTAAAGTATACGAATGATTAATATCACAAGCACAAGAAAATTACATTTTTCACTTTTCTTATACTCTTTCAGTACTTTTGGTCGGTTTCAGAGCTCAATAGCAGTGCAATGTGTCTCAAGCTCATAGTAAGGACGGCATTAAATTGTTAGTTTGAGCTGCACTTCCAAATAATGTAGTGAGGGTGAAGAGGCCAGCTCACTGGTAAAAGTGGCACCAGGGTGTTTTCGAAGCTAAGAGGCACTTCCTTAAGAGTGTGGCGGTCAGTGTAACATGAGAGAATAACCTTTCAGACCAGCAGTTGGTCCAAAATGACTGCCTTGCTGCAGGATAAATGTACAAATGTGCAATGGAGATATAAAAATTCAACAGCCATCGCCACCAGCCTCAGTCTAGACCCACTAGCTCCAGAGAGCCTTATGAATAAATGAGCGGAGCAAAACGACCCCGTCTGACACATCTAATTCTCTAATTGACCAGAACACGGGCCCCAAGGCCAGTTCTTGAGATGATGTTGCCTCTTTGTTCAGTAATACTCACACCTGATTAAGCATGCATGTGATCTTTACTGTGAATGGCAAGCGCAGCCCTTAGCTGGGTCAGTCCAAGCCGATCTTGACATTTGCTTTTGTTAAAAATAAAAAAAAAACACTGAGTTGTTTAGAAATAGCATGGAAGACATACTTATTTGGGTGGGTAACAAAGATGGGATGATTTTTGTTCTTGCTTCACAGTAGGTAGAAATTGTCATGGTAGGTAAAATGAAAGCAGATTAGCTAAAACTACACATAATGCATGATTGCATAGATTATGAAAATCCAAGTAATACCAAGGCAGCAGTGTCACCTATGCATAATATTTCCTGGACCTGGCATGTAACTTTAGTACTAAGTGTTTTATATAGTCTCTGAGTGGTACAGTTGGTATTTAGTATTCTGAATGCAGAAAACTCTGCTTCCAGCTGCGTCTACCCTCTATCAAACATGAGACCAACCCGGTTCTGTTAAACTGTGTCGCTGCTATGTATGCTGTGCACTGTATGATTTCCTTGTGTGTTTCTGTGTTAATGGGCTGGTGCCCTCTTTGCCACTGTACTTTTTGTTTCTATTTCTCACCACATAATTCAACTCTCACTTTTACTTTCCCCATTCTCGTCACCATGTGAAACTATAAGTTTTAGCGGTAGCCAAAGTTCCACCACACTGACATAAATCAGAGCCTAATGAGGCTATCTGTATGCTGGTCCTGTCATCTGTGAGATTCACTGCGGAGAACATTGACACTTTGACATCTTCAGCATAGCTTGTTGCAACAGTTAAACATAACAAGCACATGAAGGGTCATTTATGAGGTTGTTGTTTTTTTTGGCTCGGAGTAGTTCCTCAAGCATGTGATTAGACCACTCAGCTGGGTTCCTTTAGCAGCTTCGCTGGCTGACTCGCTGCCTCCAGGTAGGATAGATTTATATTAATGTTGCTAAAATCAGCCACCCCTCTGCAGGTGCTACGGTGTTAGTCTAAGGACTCAGAGAAGACGAAAGCAACAATTTGTTGAAGTGAAATTAAGTTTTTTTTTCTTATAATGGTGTTGGGGCAAGTTCTCTTATACATGTTGCCCTTGAGAGAAACAAATGCAGAAGCTATAATGAAAAAACAAAACATGAAACAGGCCACAGTGCTGCACTATTACAAGTGTCTGAGGACAGTACTCTCTATTGGAGATTTTCCATTGTGCAAATTATATACAAAAATGACAGAAACTGAACTGACAATACATTGTTTGCAAGACCAATAGTCTAAAACCATGTGAGTGGCTCTGTGAGGCCTTACTTTTGGCTAAATGCTAATGCTAGCATGGCAACATACAGTGACAATGCTAACATGCTGTTTAGCACATACATTGTTAGCCCACTATCATAGTTTAATGTGCGAGCGTGCTATTGGTGCTTGAGATAAACTCAGGGGATCACCAAAGTAATAGGAATTTATTATCTGGGGACCATGGGTGTCTGCACCGGATTTAATGACAATGCATCCAATAGTTGTCGAGCTATTTTAGTCTGGACCGAAGTGGTGAACCGACCAACCAACCATCCAACTAATTAGAGCTTAGAGCCATTTCACGAGTGTGGCTGAAAATGAATCAATTAAATAGCAAAATCAATTAATCCATCATGAAAACAATCACAAATTAGGTGAAAAAAATTTTATTTTCACGTTGGGGCATGGAGGGGTTTTTCTTCTTACTCAACAGCCTCAGACAAACCAAATTTGTTAAGGAACTATGAAAACTCTGCAGTCTTGTCCGCTCCTCCTCATTTCCAGATCCACAGGCCTTTAACATGAGTCATGTGCCAGATTATCTCCTCCATCCTCCCCCTGTGCTTCCCGCTCCCCCTTGCTTTTTCCACACAAACCCTTAAGCCATACAGAGGTTTTTGTACCTTGGGGACTGACATCGGCATGTAGGAACGCTGCCAAGCTGGTACAGGAAGATAGGCACACAACGCTGCGCTATTCCCAGTAGATAAGCACACTGAAAGAAAGCAGAGAGGAAGCAGGCGAGCGGTTGAGTCTAGCATACTACAGGGGTCAGTGGCTCGATTATCTACCCTCTCTGAGGCCCTCCATTGTTGCCGAGGGCCCATCTTATCTCCAGGCACTAGATCTCTGACACAAATGAATAATCACACCCCTTATCGCCACGTGGGCTTAATCCATCCCAGGGAAACAGTGCTTCATGGATACACAGAGAACAGCTTTTTATCTGTGGTGGTTAATTTAGTATGAATGTGTCTATCTGTGTGCATCAATGGGTGAATGTGTATTAAAAAAGTATACAAAGTAAGTTAGGGAGAATGATGAGCAAGTGGTGTTTTGTTAAGGGAATGGTTAATAGACCTCTGTGTCCTGTGCAGTACCGCACTGTAATCTCCCTTCTGGTCTTTTATTGACTGGCTGTCATTGTGCTCTTCAGCCCTAAAGGACCCCATATGTCATGCATCTAGTAGTACAGGACTTGCCAAACTGAACCCTGGCCCAATTGAGTCATCTGCACTCACTGAAGAACTGTAGATGTTTGCCGGCTGTGCAGAAGCCAAATTGTTTCATAAATATCGCTCATACTTTTAACTCCACAGAATCCTCTGTAGTTGTGATTGCTGCAGCTGCATGGCATCCCACATGCCATTGTTTGAAAATACACTAGAGCTCATGTTGGGATACCACCACCTAATTATTTCAGCACAAACATTTGGTGAGGCTGCTTTTGACACTGCACACACCACGGTTCAACACTATTTCTTTTCTGGACCACTTTGACAAGGCACATAAAAAGAGGAAATCATTGTGTTTACTTCCCCAATTGTTCCACTTCAAGGACACAAATCAAAGCAAACGGAATGAAGAAAGCAGAAAAAAAGAAAGTGACAATGGACAGTCCCAATCATTCACAACAACAAGGCAGTCGGCAATAAGTGAGTTTTTGATTAGGTGAGTCATTTACACAAGGGAGATTATCGCTCATGCCAAATAGGAAGGAAGAAATATTTTTCAGCTGGCTACTTGACAACAAGTAAGGCCTTTATGTGGTGTTGCTTGTCCCCGAAGTGTTGCATCGGTTCCTGTGAGAAATATGATTTTCTTCCACATGAGTGGACATCCATACTTAGGTGGCCTATTAGGAATTCTCCTGCCATTGCCCTTGACCAAGGCACTGACCTCAAAATGGCAGTTTGTCCCTGGATGCTGCAGTGGGGCTGCTTACTGAACCTTAATATATGTAAATTAGGCCTTATTCAGCCTGCAGGCAAATCCCATTTGTTTGTTATATCAGATATTTAAGGCTGTCCTCACTGTTACTTGCAAGTGATCAGATCAGGTTTGTGTGTCCAGACATCAGCAACATATCTGCATGGGTTGGTGTTGTAACAACGTAGCTATGCTAGTGCCGAAGCTTTCCAACTGGGAAGCATGAGAAATGGAGGTCCATCATTTCATCCAATCCGTTGAGCCGTAAGCTCTCGGTGCAGAACTCCTCCGTCAATTTATCTTTTGCCTCTGTGAACGGACTGTTGTTCTCCGAGCTGTTCTCTGTAGGGCTCTGCTAGTAGCGCCATGCATTCGGTCCAGCACTTCCATCACTCTGGATGTGACGTTGTTGTTGTGTGTCGTGTTGCGAGTGACGCAAAAGACACTTTGAAATCTGTTTTGAGCTGCCAGAGTGTCCAAACTGAGACACATCTGTAGAAATCCGATTGGAATCGCCTTTCAAACCACCTCTGAATGTAGTTTGAATCTGATTTTGCTGTCGAGACTTCACTAGGAAAACGTTAGCTTCCCGTCACACAAAACAAATGCCTTTTCAACCTATATATATATATATATTTTTTAAGATTATTTTTTGGCCATTTTAGGCCTTTTTTTATAGGACAGATGAGGACATGAAAGGGGAGAGAGAGGATTGCCATTGACAGCAAAGGGCTCCAGGTTGGAGCCCCCTCACTCGTCGACGAGTGAGCCTCTACATATGAGCTCGTACTCTACCAGGTGAATTACCCAGGCGCCTTTATCAACCTATGTTGAGGTTGTTGGGGTTGATGAATTGTTACATTGACCATGACCACAATCTTTCCTAACATAAGTTTTTTTTTTTTTGTGACTAGACCTAACCAAATCTTAACTGTAGTGGTGTCGGATTACAAAACTCTTAAGTGAATTCTTTGTGTGGTTGTGGAAGGCATTCACCAACTATTTATGAGGCTCTGATAAAAGCTCTCATGGTATGCTATAAAACAGTGCCAAAAAATGTTTTTAATTCAATTTGGAGAACTTGGCTCTACTGCAACATTTCCTCACTCTACAGTAATAATCTAATAAATGACCTTACAAGGAAAGATAAAAAACAAATGTCCGCTTTTTTCTTCATGAAATTGAAATATAAGCCCTGATGAAAGGAAACTACAGAGAGAGGGGAAGGTATGGATTTGAAAAGCGAGGTGAGAGGGAGAAGCCGTTAGCGGGATTGACAAATCGAATGACGTGAGGGCAAAGCACCTTGTTGAAGGGGCCTGCTGAGGTGCAGAATAGATTCTGCCATAATGAAACTATTACCCTCAAAAAAGGACCTGATGTGCCAAAGAAGCCAAACAATTCTGTTGAAAGATAAAGGCCAATTTCACCACAAATCTGCAGTTAACCTGGAAACTGGCTAACAACCACATTGTTTGGTTATTTTTTGATGCTTTGAAGATAGATCAGAACAGAAAAGACTCATTATGATTTAAAGCAGAAATTACATTTGATGTCATGTTTGTAGAATTGTTGAGTTTCTCGTTTAAGAGCTAAATCTACATGTTGTCAACATGTAGATTTTCGTAGACACACAGTTTTGACGTTTTTATCACAATTTTCCCAGCGATCGGACATTTGCAGCTTCATGTTGTCAGATAGTTTACGTATAATGGAGCGTATTTCATGGCTCAGCTGACCGATTTTATTTTTTGCTCTTCGATGTCCCACTAACACTGGAAACGGCTATCAGAGTGTTGTTTAAACACTGAGCAATGAAACGCAACACGTCTTTGTCGCGTATCTTTGTTGTCCATGTTGTTCCACGTTTCAACTTTAAACCCATGAACGCTGTCACTCCCCGATGTAAGTCGAGTGCAGATTTGAGTCGCGCATGAGTCACTTTGCGACAAGTAGCCTACAAGATGCTAAC
>NC_045755.1:16905397-16910332 GCF_008692095.1 Etheostoma spectabile
TGTAATGTCAATACAGTAAAAATGGGCCTACTTAACGAAGTTCGTTCACTGCTGGCTACAAGTTAGCATCAAACCCAACAAAGGTTGTCAGTTGAATGGCGTTTTGAGCTAATGTCTGGGAGCGCAGACATCTTTTTAAAGCAGATAGACTTTCCCTTAACAAGCCAGGAGTAAAGCTGTTCACCTCTAATCTGCTTTACTTTCTGCGCTACACATCTGCTCCCTCTGCCAAGGTCACAAAACAAAAGGAAGACACAACAAAGTGCGGCAGTGATCCAGCACAGCCCCCGCCTGTGCAAAGATTTGACCATGGGAGACCAGAGAGCAGAGACACGAAACCTCCACTCCCCTCTTCACCCGTCCAGCACCCCTCAAACCTTCCCAACCCCGAACCTTCTGAGGATTCATCGCTGTCTCTACTGATGTCTCCACACACCCTTTCCCTTATTTCCCCCATCAATTATGCACCCCTTCCTACCCCCATGGCTCAACCCCGGGCAAAAGTAAAACGCCAAGCACCACTACCAGGATGTCAGAAAACTCCTTCCCCCCAGACTGATAAGGACGCTTGTGTGCAAAATCTGGCAAGCACTATCTGATATGTGCCGGGCCTTGGCTGCAGGACTAGTGATACTAATGACTCTTTTCAAGACAAGCCCGGGCCCTGTGGATTCAATTCTTCCTCAATTTCTGTTGTGATAGGTAATAGGAAAAGAATGGTGAATAAGCACTTAACTGCAAACTTAGCAAATTTAGCATCCATTCCTCGTCAGCTACAGCCTGTCCCAAAAAATGAAAACACACTAACACTAGCCTTACTAAACGTCAGGTCTTTGGCAGGAAAATCATTTTTAATCAATGATTTTATTACTAAGCACAATCTAGATTTTATGTTTTTAACTGAAACCTGGTTAGACCATAATAACAGCGCTGCTGTTCTCATCGAGTCAGCTCCCCCTAACTTCGTTTTATGAGTGAGAATAAGTGATAAAAGGAGGTGGAGTCGCCATTTTGTTTAATGACTCATTCCACTGTACGCAAATATGTTATGGAAATTTTGTTTCTTTGATATGTTGCTCTTCAATTAAGATCTTCCCCTCAAGCGATGTTTCTAAATATCTACAGGCCACCTAAATATTGTGCAACCTTCATTGATGACTTCACTGAACTGCTGTCTATTATCTGCATTAACTTTGATTGTGTAATCATTGCGGGTGATTTTAACATTCATGTTGACAGCCCCCAGGACAGGGGGACAAAAGAGCTGTGTTGTGTTTTTGAGAACTATGGACTGACTCAGCATGTGACGGAGCCCACCCACAATAAGGGGCACACTCTGGACTTGATTGTCTCCAAAGGTCTGAACATTTCAGGTTGTGGTGACGACGTTGCTCTCTCAGATCATTCCTGTGTTTTCTTTAACGGCACTATCTCTGTGCCCAAAATGTCCAACAAAAAGATAATCAGAAAACGGTATATCACTGAAAACACCATGACACATTTATTCAGCTTTTCTCCTCCACACCAGCCCTTCTGGCTACAGTCAGTGAGCTTGTAGATAATTTCACTGTAAAATCACAAATGTTATTGATGCCATTGCTCCCACTAAGGTCAAAGTTGTATCTGGTAAGAAAAGATCTCCATGGAGAAATGTCCTACTGGTGAGAACAGAAAAAAGAGAGTGTAGGAAAGCTGAACGAAGGTGGCGAAAAACAAATCTCCTGGTCCTTATAATCCTCTATAAGAGAGACTTCGCATTTATATTTGGAACTGAGGAATGCAGAAGGTCCTTTTTCTCTGATATTATCTCTAGAAACAATAATAATTTCCCGTGCTTTTTTTGCTACTGTTGATGGTTACAAACCCTCCAGTACCAGTAGCATCTGAACTTTTATCTACCAAGGCCTGCAATGACTTTGCCTCCTTCTTCAAAGACAAAATTCAAAAGATTAGACAAACAGTCAGTGCCTCCATATCAAGTCCAGGATATGTGTTGTCACAGTGTTCACAGCAAAAATAGTTCCAATATGACAGAATTTCACACGATCAACCATACAAACCTGGAGGACATTATTCAACATCTGAAAACCTCGACCTGTTGCCTTGATATTCTACCAACGGACTTTTCAAAAAGTTTCCAATTGTTTGACTTCTGATCTCTACAATTGTGAACACATCTCTTCTTTCAGGTATCTTTCCACAGGCCCTGAAAACTGCAGTAATCAAGCCACTCTTAAAAAAAACAACCTAGACAAGTCACTAATGAGCAACTATAGGCCAATATCAAACCTTCCGTTTTATAAAAATCATTGAAAAGTAGTCTTTCAACAACTCAACCATTCTTGTCACTAAGCAACAGTTTTGATACCTTTCAGTCGGGTTTCCGACCACACCACAGCACTGAAACGGCTCTTGTCAAAGTCTTTAATGACATCCACCTTAACACAGATAATGGCAAAATTTCAATCTTAGTATTACTTGATCTCAGTGCTGCATTTGACACGGTCGACCACTATAACTCTAACCGATTGGAAAACTGCGTTGGCCTTCTGGCTCAGTACTAAACTGGTTTGAATCCTACCTAAAGAATAGGGATTACTTTGGTCTATAGGTAATTATGCATCTGAGCGTACAAATATGACGTGCGGAGTTCCGCAAGGCTCCATTCTGGGGCCTCTTCTGTTTAACATCTACATGCTTCCACTGGCTCAGATTATGGAGAAAAACAAAATAAGTTCCATAGTTATGCGGACGACACACAAATTTACATAACCTTATCGCCAGGGGACTATAGTCCAATACAAAACTGACTAAGTGCATCGAACAAATACGGCTGGATGTGCCAGAACTTTCTGAAATTAAATGAAGGAAACTGAGGTGGTTGTTTTTGGCAGAGAGGAACGATTAAAAGTCTGCGCTCAGCTTCACAACACACTGTTAAAAACAACAGACAAGCCAGAAATCTTGGTGTAGTCATGGACTCAGACCTGAACTTTAACAGCCACATTAAGACAATTACAAAGTCAGCCTACTATCACCTTAAGAATATTCAAGGGTTAAAGGACTTATGTGTCAACAGGATTGGAAAAACTTGTCCATCCTTTATCTTCAGTAGACTGATGACTACTGTAACGGGGTCTTTACAGGTCTCCCTAAAAAATCAATCAGACAGCTGCAGCTGATTCAGAACGCTGCTGCTCGAGTCCTCACTAAGACCAAGAGCTGGATCACATCACTCCAGTTCTGAATCTTTACACTGGCTTCCTGTGTCTCAAAGAATTGATTTCAAAGTACTCTTCTAGTTTATAATCACTTAACGGTTTAGGTCCAAAATATATTGCTGATCTGCTACTACACTATGAACCACCCAGACCTCTCAGGTCATCTGGGACAGGTCTGCTTCTGTCCCCAGAGTCAGAACTAAACAGGGTGAAGCAGCTTTCAGTTTCTATGCTCCTCATATCTGGAATAAACTCCCAGAAACCTTAGATCCGCTGCTACTCTCAGTTCTTTTAAATCAAGGCTGAAGACCTTTCTATTTGATGCTGCCTTTTCTTAAATGACTAATCATTTCTTTAAATTTCTTAGCTGCACTGTAAATTTTATTCTTGTGTTTTATGTTTCTCTTTGTTTTTAACTGTCTTTCAGTGTTTTTACCGGTTTTTATGCTGCTGGATTTTTAACTGTTTTTACTTGTGTTTTATCTGTTCAACTGATTTGTGTAAAGCACTTTGTTGGCCTTGTTGCTGAAATGTGCTATACAAATAAAGCTGCCTTGCCTTGCCTTGCCTAATGTTAGCAATCAAACGATCATAGATAGCTAAAATGTTTTTGAAATGACTGCTAGCTTAGCCACAAGCTAGCAATCAAACACAACAAAAGCTGTTACTTGAATGCCGTTTTGAGCTAACGTGATGATTCCCATCTTCTGTTATTGTTTAAAATGAGAAAAGTTTATTGTTTTCGTGGATTTCACAAATTTCAGTATGACAGTTATGCCATAAACCGTTTAAATCTGAGCATGTGCAACTCACATCTGCACTCGACCAGAGCCGGTCTGACTCGACTCTCGTTGGGTATGACACGTTATGCCGTAAACCGTATGAGCATGCGCAACTCACATCGCCACTCCACTTACATTGGGGAGTGACAAACGCAACGAAGTTGGAAGAACAACTTCTCAACTCTGGAAACGGGACCACCAAGGAGCACGTCACTGCACAAATGGCCATGGCAGAGGTCTGCGCTCTCCGAGTGCCATTCTTGTTGCTTATGTTTTTAGACAAACGTGAGAGTTGTATTTGTTGCTTATAGTAGGAACAACAACATAAATTACTTGAACATTTAGAAATGTATAAGTGGGGTTAAGCTTACGTATTTAATGAAATCCTATGTGTGCCATTTTGAAGTCTGCATTTTTCAAAGAAAGACATTTTTCAAAGTTCATGTTATCTTCCAACGCACCTACAAAGAAGAATTGTGAGATGTGTGTTGTATCTTTAAAGAGGTCGCCACTTTTAAAATTACTTTTAATTTAGTAAAGAAATTACATATGACAAAGGTCACTTTGTGATGCGTGCAGCTTTCGTCATCAAACATAAAGTGACAGGGATCACCGGGCCACGACCTTAAATCATCAGGACGGGTCTAAACCTCGGCAGCAGGAAGTCATTGCTCAACCACAACACGCACAAAATTTAGCTGACCATGCAAACTATCGACATCGAGCGGCACATAAACACTGAGCCCTGCGGAAACATTTCCTCGTGTATCAGTTTTACACATGAGCAGCTCTCCCGTTGCATTTTGCCACTTGCTTTCACCTCACTGAGTAATCACATGCAGTTACAGTCACTTAAACCCCTCGTGTTTTAGTTGCCAAATTACTAAAATGGTATCTTCTCGAGGCTGTGTGTGTGTGTGTGTGTGTGTGTG
>NC_045755.1:16910342-16915379 GCF_008692095.1 Etheostoma spectabile
TGTGTTTGTGTGTGTGTGTGTGTGTGTGTGTGTGTGTGTGATTGACAGGCTGAAATCACACTGACCAGCAGTGTGACCTGAGGGGGAACTACTGCAGGGGTCTATTGTTTGTCTACTTTCCAGCATGTTCGCTCAGGGTCTTGGGGCCAATCAATAGCAACCATGGTGGAAAAATCAAACTAATGTCGAGCAGGAATGATTGCTTGTGAATGGAAAATGTATTGTTTCTAAAGTGACAGGCATTGATAGTGTTACTTTTATTTATTTAATTTATTCATCTATTTATTGCCAATACACTTGCACAAGCCTTTACAAGCTTATTTTGTTTGTTTTGTAACATATCTCTTATTGAGGTTAGAAGTCAACAAACAAACAGTAGACCCATTTTTGACACATTTAAGTGCGCAAGGTTAGTGCTCATCGGGCAAAAAAGAATCATTAATAATAGGGGTGTGACGAGACGCTTACTCCACGAGACGAGACACATCACGAGATTGGGGTCACGAGAACGAGACGAACGAGATTTAAAAAAAAAATTAAAGAAATCCTTTATGAAATATATGAATGGAAAATAGTTTTTATTCAACTGAAAAATCACAAAATGCAAACAATTGCATACTGTTTATTTAAAAAAAATAAACAGTATAAATAAAAATGTGTAAACAGAAAAATAACACTTTAAATGCAAACAGTAAGTGTATCAATAACCAAAGTACTGCTCTCTTAAAACTACAAGTGCAACAGAAACAATTTTTAAATTTTTTTTTAATGTTTTCGTCACGGGTGCAGTAGTTAGTAGAGAGCGTGGTGGGGCTGTAAGTTTTTTGCATAGTGCTCGTGTTAGCCGCGGTATACGGCATTTTTTCTTACAATGTTTACTATTGTGTTCGTCTTGTCTGTCCTTTTCGCGTTTATCATTTCCGCAGGAAAACCAAATGTTGCCACACAAATGATTTAAAAGTGGCGGGGGGATCTCCAATAGTAATTTCACGCTCCATCACCGCTGACATCACAGCGCCTCACGAGACAACTTTTCACCCGACGAGAAATCTCGTCACGTTTTATCTCGCGAGATCTCGTAAAACAGATCTCGTCACACCTTAATTATAAATAGAACAATGTATTGGCAAAATGTACTCAAGTCTTCGATAAAAGCGAGAAATTTTTAGAGAAAAACCCCCCTATTCTAATAACAAAAGTGAGTTTATTTCTTAGTTTGTCAGTTATAGTTAAAGCAATTTAAAACATTTCTTAACAACAACATAGTTGCACACGTCATACATTCTATACACACTTATCTATATATATATATATATATATATATATATATATGTAATATCGAGACCATTTTTGAGAGTCAATTTGTTGCCCTTTTTATTTTTTATTAGAGATTGCCAAAGTGTGTGGAGGGGGAGAGGCGTGAGGGATTAGTCATCTGGGTGGGTAACGTCATCTACACTCGTGTGTCTCGCTTTCGTCACATTAATCGTCCGTACATGCTTTTTTGTGTGTATAGACCTCGGCAGTGAAGAGGTCAGTCTCATCACAGATTTGACCGCATTTTTGTCGTGTTGTCTCGGTCTCAGACAAATAGGACAGGCTTTTATTTCAACCCCACAACGGCAGGATATCACTGAATTGCCCGTGCATCCACTGATTTTTTCGCATTTTATACATCAAAGCTAATGTCAGCGCCGACATTTGCAACACGCCGCGGTGCCGTTCCCTCACTTGCGTGATAAGGGTAGAGACGGCGCCTAAACGGCTGCTAAATATACACTATTCACCTCATAACAACAATAGTGTCTTGTGTGAGTGTTGGGAGCTCCTCTCTCTCTGACTCACTCATCACTCATCTTTCCCACACGGCTGTTAGATAGTTAGACACTCCTCTTTCCACGGAAGTGTACTCACCGTAGATGTGATTGTTATTTAGGTGTAAACAAAAAAAAAAGACAGAGGATGGAGGAGAGCCTGTATGAGGCAGAGGCAATAATACGTACATTGACAATAATATTACAAATACATTTATGAATGTGCATTTGTTAAACACCATTCAATTAAAACGCGCCTGTTTTTTAACTGTGTGCCCCTAAAATGTTTTAGTTAGGGGTAACAGTGCTCCTGGTAAGAAAGTCAGTCTGGAGGCCTGCCTTGGCAAAACTAAACAGTTTTTTTTAGGTACATCTGGCTAAACTTATTTCATTCTCATATCTAGTAGTATACCCCATTAAATAAACGGAGAAGTCAGAATGTTAGAATACCTCTCAGTATAAAGCAATACATTCACAAACATGTTAACCTTCATAAATGTAGGAGTCTTGTATTAGACTGCATTTAGCTAGGTATGCCTAAAACTGGCTATTTTGTAATACTAAACTATGCATCAGTGGAACCAAGCACCAAGACTGTATGTAATGAAAAGTGGAAAAATTTGGACAAGCTTTTAGGCAATTTGCAATTGCTTTCTAACTTTTGACATCAATACCATCCTGCTTTTTCAACTAGCATCTCCACTTGATTTGAGTTGTGGCTAGACTGTATACATAACTGTAGATTTCTGCAAAGTATTTGGGGAAATTGTGGGAACTTACCTTTATTACAGAGTGTGGGAGTACAGTCAAGTTGGTTGGGTTGAGAGGAACTGCCATTTATTCATTTTAAAAGGGGGCTAAGCAAAGCCTCATGAATCTACATGGTTGATGGAAGTACATTGTTCATGCTTTTTGTTTTTTTTAAAATTGCATTAAAAAGGATTTTAATCTGATTATGATCTATGGAGAGTGTAGCAGTGTCTTGGCTTTGCAATTACCACAGAAAACATTTATGATCCAAGAGGATAAAACCTCCAAAAGCTGCTACTCTTAGTCCTCCATCCCCTTTTCCTCAGCCGGTTCCTTTAAATGTATGGGCCTGTTGTGGCGTCTTAATTTGAGACACGGCCAGTCCTCCTGGCGACAGTGCAGTGCCTGCGAGGAGGCTGTTACGTCTCTGCTCTGGGTTTAGAATTGACCCGTGACATCAGAAAGTCTCATTCCCTCACCAGAGTCTTCCAAACTCCGGCATTGCAACGAGTGGCGAGCTGGCAGTGTTCATCTACTGCTGCGGCCGTCATTTCAATCTCAGCTGAATTACTGCTTTCAAAAGGAAGTTTTTTGGGAACTTTACAGATAAAATCTTTCCTAGAAGAGATAGAAAAAACTGACAATATTACTGAGATTTTTTTTTTTTTTTAAACAGACTCACATTGCAGTTTTAGTATTGCAAAAAAGCATTTAACAATATGACTCAATTCTTGGTTTTCAAAATGAATGTTACCTGAAAACATTGTGTAGTTTTTAGCATCTCACATCACACTTTCAGTCACTATGACCCCTACGGTCAGAAACGTTGTGCCAAATATGAACAATAATGTCGCTGTCAACGGCCTTATCTGCATGTTAGCTACCGACCGTTACCTTGAAACCATCCAGCAATAGACGTACCGTAGGGAGGTTACCTGAAACCTGTGATTTAACACCTGCTCATTTTACACACAGTTCAACAATAAAACAAAAGAATGAGGGAACATTACTAGCTACGTTTTTCATGTTGGTTTTGAGCGGTACGCACCGGTAAAACAGCTAGCGCTAATACAGCGCGTCGGAGGAATACAGCGTCTCCTTTGGCGGGGAGGCAGAGGGGCCCGAGCGTTCGCTAACGTTAGAGCTTCTTGTCTCATCTGGGGTCTGCTAAACAGACTTTCTTCAAATTCAGTGTCCACAATGCTATTTTCCATAAAATGTAGCTGTCACATTTCCTGGACCCGTTCCCCGAGTTTGATTTCGTCGCTGTTTGTCACTTTACCTAAGATTGAGTGACAAGTAGTGCTCGCACTTGGTTGCCATGACTTTGCGAGTGATGACGTCACTGTTCCAGTTGCTCACCCTCAAAGGGGAAGAGAGCAGATGACAGTTTGCTTGAGTTCAGCAGTGCAGACGGCTTTGCAGAGTTGTTAATTACGACTTTATGGATTTTCCTTTAAGCTGTAGCAGCGGCGGTGCGCGCTGTACATAGTGGAAACCCTGTTGTACGTCTGTCCTATTTTCTGATGCCAGGGCGGCAGAAATTTTACCGGTGACGGGCCGCCAGACACACTCAACATAAAGGACACTGATCTTATCTTCATCATCATCTTCACGCTGCTTTAGGGAATAGACTGTCACACGACACACTGGGACACGTTTAATCCCTGTGGTCAAATGGGAGATTTAAACTCGGCAAACCTCACAATGTCACTTTTTGTGTTTCACTGTAAACACACTCACATTTCTGTACTACTATTTTCGTGAGAACAATCCTTATCCTACCCATAACCTGGACCTAATTGTAGCTTAGGGAAAAGTTAGACATTTTAGGCAAAAGCTTTCATTCATTGAGAGTAGAGGATGAGATGGATTTCATGTACATGTATGTACAGTTGAGCTAAGTGCTAAGTGGCTGTAGGCTGCAGCCTCATACCCACGTAGATGGGTTTTGAGAGTGGTATTGATTTTGTCATCGACAAGAAACCAATGTGTTGAACAATCTTTTAATCGTTAGAGCTCTTGAGACAGCCAATATGTCCCCACTTTCTATCTTAGTGCGTACAACTAGACACAGACACACACAGACACACACACCCACACCCACACAACCACGCCTCCCTCCCCTTATACACAGTCCTACTTATCACTCACTATTACATCATGCAATTAAACTTGAACATAGAAACTTTGGCTGGGCTTATTTCCAAACACAGTGTAATTCAAAATTGATTTCCCCAACATGCGCAATAAAAACAACCCTGTAGATTTTGTGATTAATGTGGCAGAACAGATACCCGGTGTCACAGCAGACTTGTTACAGACAATGATCAACCACACGCCCTACCACACGAGACCAGCCGTCATAATGAAATAAGTCTCAGAAGTAATAAATTATGGGTAATTATAGGTGGCTGCAGCCCGTTTAGGGAGCACCTATTCTGTATTCTCTGTTCCTCTCTATTATCAACAA
>NC_045755.1:16915404-16922972 GCF_008692095.1 Etheostoma spectabile
TATATGAATGGAAAATAGTTTTTTATTCAACTGAAAAATCACAAAATGCAAAACAATTGCATACTGTTTATTTAAAAAAAAATAAACAGTATAAATAAAATAAATGTGTAAATACGACAAAATAAACACTTTTAATGCAAACAGTAAGTGTATCATAACCAAAGATATGCTCTCTTAAAACTACAAGTGCAAACAGAAACAAATTTTTAAATTTTTTTTTAATGTTTTCGTCACGGGTGCAGTAGTTATAGAGAGCGTGTGGTGCTTAAGTGTTTTGCATAGTGCTCGTGTTAGCCGCGGTATACGGCATTTTTTTCTTACAATGTTTACATATTGTGTTCGTCTTGTCTGTCACTCTTCGCCGTTTATCATTTCCGCAGGAAAACCAAAATGTTGCCACACAAATGATTTAAAAGTGCGGGGGGGATCTCCAATAGTAATTCACGCTCCATCACGCTGACATCACAGCGCCTCACGAGACAACTTTTCACCCGCACGAGAAATCTCTTCACGTTTTAATCTCGCGAGATCTCGTAAAACGAGATCTCGTCACACCCTTAATTAATAAATAGACAAATGTATTGGCAAAATGTACTCAAGTCTTCAGATAAAAGCGAGAAATTATTTAGAGAAAACCCCCCTATTCTAATAACAAAAGTGAGTTTATTTCTTAGTTTGTCAGTTATAGTTAAAGCAATTTAAAACATTTCTTAACAACAAACATAGTTGCACCGTCATACAGTCTATACACACTTATCTATATATATATATATATATATATATATATATATATGTATATATCGAGACCATTTTTGAGAGTCAATTTGTTGCCCTTTTTTATTTTTTATTAGAGATTGCCAAAGTGTGTGAGAGGGGGAGAGTCGGTGAGGGATTAGTCATCTGGGTGGGTAACGTCATCTACACTCGTGTGTCTCGCTTTCGTCACATTAATCGTCCGTACATGCTTTTTTGTGTGTATAGACCTCGGCAGTGCAGAGGTCAGTCTCATCACAGATTTGACCGCATTTTTGTCGTGTTGTCTCGGTCTCAGACAAATAGGACAGGCTTTTATTTCAACCCCACAACGGCAGGATATCACTGAATTGCCCGTGCATCCACTGATTTATTCGCATTTTTACATCAAAGCTAATGTCAGCGCCGACATTTGCAACACGCCGCGGTGCCGTTCCCTCACTTGCGTGATAAAGGTAGAGACGGCGCCTAAACGGCTGCTAAATATACGACTATTCACCTCATAACAACAAATAGTGCTTGTGTGAGTGTTGGGAGCTCCTCTCTCTCTGACTCACTCATCACTCAATCTTTCCCACACTGGCTGTTAGATAGTTAGACACTCCTCTTTCCACGGAAGTGTACTCACCGTAGATGTGATTGTTATTTAGGTGTAAACAAAAAAAAAAGACAGAGGATGGAGGGAGAGCCTGTATGAGGCAGAGGCAATAATACAGTACATTGACAATAATATTACAAATACATTTATGAATGTGCATTTGTTAAACACCATTCAATTAAAACGCGCCTGTTTTTTTAACATGTTGTGCCCCTAAAATGTTTTAGTTAGGGGTAACAGTGCTCCTGGTAAAGAAAGTCAGTCTGGAGGCCTGCCTTGGCAAAACTAAACAGTTTTTTTTAGGTACATCTGGCTAAAACTTATTTCATTCTCATATCTAGTAGTATACCCTCATTAAAATAAACGGAGAAGTCAGAATGTTAGAAATACCTCTCAGTATAAAGCAATACAATTCACAAACATGTTAACCTTCATAAATGTAGGAGTCTTGTATTAGACTGCATTTAGCTAGGTATGCCTAATAAACTGGCTATTTTGTAATACTAAACTATGCATCAGTGGAACCAAAGCAGCAAGACGTGTATGTAAATGAAAAGTGGAAAAATTTGGACAAGCTTTTAGGCAAATTTGCAATTTAGCTTTCTAACTTTTGACATCAATACCATCATCTGCTTTTTCAACTAGCATCTCCACTTGATTTGAGTTGTGGCTAGACTGTATACATAACTGTAGATTTCTGCAAAGTATTTGGGGAAATTGTGGGAACATTACCTTTTATTACAGAGTGTGGGAGTACAGTCATAGTTGGTTGGGGTTGAGAGGAAACTGCCATTTATTTCATTTTAAAAAGGGGGCTAAGCAAAGCCTCATGAATCTACATGGTATGATGGAAGTACATTGTTCATGCTTTTTGTTTTTTTTAAAATTGCATTATAAAAGAAGGATTTTAATCTGATTATGATCTATGGAGAGTGTAGCAGTGTCTTGGCTTTGCAAAATTACCACAGAAAACACATTTATGACTCCAAGAGGATAAAACCTCCAAAAAGCTGCTACTCTTAGTCTCTCCATCCCCTTTTCCTCAGCCGGTTCCCTTTAAATGTATGGGCCTGTTGTGGCGTCTTAATTTGAGACACGGCCAGTCCTCCTGGCGACAGTGCAGTGCCTGCGGAGGAGGCTGTTACGTCTCTGCTCTGGGTTTAGAATTGACCCTGTGACATCAGAAAGTCTCATTCCCCTCACCAGAGTCTTCCAAACTCCGGCATTGCAACGAGGTGGCAGAGCTGGCAGTGTTCATCTACTGCTGCGGCCGTCATTTCAATCTCAGCTGAATTACTGCTTTCAAAAGGAAGTTTTTTGGGAACTTTACAGATAAAATCTTTCCTAGAAGAGATAGAAAAAACTGACAATATTACTGAGATTTTTTTTTTTTTTTTAAACAGACTCACATTGCAGTTTAGTATTGCAAAAAAGCATTTAACAATATGACTCAATTCTTGGTTTTCAAAAATGAATGTTACCTGAAAACATTGTGTAGTTTTTAGCATCTCACATCACACTTTCAGTCACTATGACCCCTACGGTCAGAAACGTTGTGCCAAAATATGAACAATAATGTCGCTGTCAACGGCCTTATCTGCTAATGTTAGCTACCGACCGTTACCTTGAAACCATCCAGCAAATAGACGGTACCGTAGGGAGGTTACCTGAAACCTGTGATTTAACACTGCTCATTTTACACACAGTTCAACAATAAAACAAAAGAATGAGGGAACATTACTAGCTACGTTTTTCATGTTGGTTTTGAGCGGTACGCACCGGTAAAACAGCTAGCGCTAATACAGCGCGTCGGAGGAATACAGCGTCTCCTTTGGCGGGGAGGCAGAGGGGCCGCAGCGTTCGCTAACGTTAGAGCTTCTTGTCTCATCTGGGGTCTGCTAAACAGTACTTTCTTCAAATTCAGTGTCCACAATGCTATTTTCCAATAAAATGTAGCTGTCACATTTCCTGGGACCCGTTCCCCGAGTTTGATTTCGTCGCTGTTTGTCACTTTACCTAAGATTGAGTGACAAGTAGTGCTCGCACTTGGTTGCCATGACTTTGCGAGTGATGACGTCACTGTTCCAGTTGCTCACCCTCAAAGGGGAAAGAGAGCAGATGACAGTTTGCTTGAGTTCAGCAGTGCAGACGGCTTTGCAGAGTTGTGTAATTACGACTTTATGGATTTTCCTTTAAGCTGTAGCAGCGGCGGTGCGCGCTGTACATAGTGGAAACCCTGTTGTACGTCTGTCCTATTTTCTGATGCCAGGGCGGCAGAAATTTTACCGTGACGGGCCGCCAGACACACATCAACATAAAGGGAACACTGATCTTATCTTCAGTCATCATCTGTCACGCTGCTTTAGGGAATAGACTGTCACACGACACACTGGGACACGTTTAATCCCTGTGGTCAAATTGGAGATTTAAACTCGGCAGAACCTCACAATGTCACTTTTTGTGTTTCACTGTAAACACACTCACATTTCTGTACTACTATTTTCGTGAGAACAATCCTTATCCTACCCATAACCTGGACCTAATTGTAAGCTTAAGGGAAAAGTTAGACATTTTAGGCAAAAGCTTTCATTCATTGAGAGTAGAGGATGAGATGGATTTCATGTACATGTATGTACAGTGAGCTAAGTGCTAAGTGGCTGTAGGCTGCAGCCTCATACCTCACAGTAGAATGGGTTTTGAGAGTGGTATTGATTTTGTCATCGACAAGAAACCAATGTGTTGAACAATCTTTTAATCGTTAGAGCTCTTGAGGACAGCCAATATGTCCCCACTTTCTATCTTAGTGCGTACAACAATAGACACAGACACACACAGACACACCCACACCCACACACACACACGCCTCCCTCCCCTTATACACAGTCCTACTTATCACTCACTATTACATCATGCAATTAAACTTGAACATAGAAACTTTGGCTGGGCTTATTTCCAAACACAGTGTAATTCAAAATTGATTTCCCTTCAACATGCCAGCATAAAAACAACCCTGTAGATTTTGTGATTAATGTGGCAGAACAGATACCGCCGGTGTCACAGCAGACTTGTTACAGACAATGATCAACCACACGCCCTACCACACGAGACCAGCCGTCATAATGAAATAAGTCTCAGAAGTAATAAATTATGGGTAATTATGAGGTGGCTGCAGCCCGTTTAGGGAGCACCTATTCTGTATTCTCTGTTCTCTCTATTTATCAACATTATTAATTCTTTTGTTCATGAATCACAGGTATCTAGGTGAAGGACTCAGGGAAACTAATGATTTGGTGGATCACAATTTTGAGTCACGGATTGGATCTATTTTTGGATTGGTACAAAAAGGGGACTTTAAATGATTAACTTTCAACAATAATACATTTTTCCCCAGTTAATTGCGGGTAAACAACAAAAAAGATGAGAAAACTCCCAGACTTCAACAGCACCACAAACTGCTTTTTAACCTTCATGTAGGGAGGATTTATTGCAGAATTGCTGTTTGAGACTGTATTAGGTTTTGCTAGGTGTACCTACCGCCATAAAATGTCAAACCAATAAGATTTACTCTCAGGAGAACGGTGTGAAGCCAAACAAATACCTTCATGGAGGTGCTTCTGTATTTGGAGGTGGATTCTTTCATACTTTTGTCATTTGCTATCTCAAGACCCCATGAGCTTGACAAATAGACACCTAGCTACTCAAAACTATTTTTTTGAGAACTGAAGAAATGGAGCCATTATTTGGTTCTCATGGTTAAAGGAAAGGCAAGACAACTTTATTTGGTACAGCCACTTTTAAAGGTAGCCTGTACTGCTCTTTGTGATGAGTGGATCTAAGATTGTGTTTGTATATTGTATTAAATATTTATCTATCTTATATGGCCCGTTTCCCACTGGACAGTGATGTAAACGTGACACAGCCAGGTAGACACGCTAAGTTTTCCCCCGTTTCCGATGCGTGTCGCCGTTGGTAACTTCTACGACCCTTTGTTGTCTCAGCCACAAAGTCCGTCGGTCGTCACCCAAGCTTAGACAAAAAAGAAGAAACAAAAGAAGTAACAATCATTCTATTGTCACTGGCATGCAAGCTCCTTTCTACAGTTTCCTGTTCCCGGCGCGTTTCTGATATTGAAGCAGACCAGAAAAAAACAGAAAGGCATTTTCATCTACCGGCAATTGGATAGGAGTCTATTGCCTATTTTTTTATGTTTTAAAAAAAGAAACCTGCATATATGCGCCAATTTAAGTGGAAAATAGGGTTTTACACTATTTTACATACTGACAGTTGGTGGCAGTAACACATCAGACACATATCATTGCAATAGCAAAAGGCAGAGAAGAAGAATGCTTGCCAATATAAACAATGTGGGTAAAAAAAAACGCTTATTATTACTTATACTAATGAGGAAAGAAATGCATTCAACATATTTGAAGGACACAAGGACCCACACAATGTCACATAAGCCAGTCTGTTGACAGTCCACAATCATAAAGGCCCTAGATGGTAATGAATACATTTAAATAAAATAAAATGCATCATTTACTTAAATTGTAGTTTTCTCTTTTCCTATTCAAATTTGATCATTCTCCAATCTATTGCCTTCAAAATAGATTGTTCTGGTTCTGGCTCATTAATTGGGGCTCATTCTATTCATA
This sequence comes from Etheostoma spectabile, assembly GCF_008692095.1. Lineage (NCBI taxonomy): Eukaryota > Metazoa > Chordata > Actinopteri > Perciformes > Percidae > Etheostoma > Etheostoma spectabile. Next base: position 16,921,411 of record NC_045755.1, read on the forward strand.
CACCTCTTGTTCATACACTGTGGATTTATCTTGGCAGGATACATACAGCTGCGTTGTAATGAAGTGAGAAAGCACTTACTGACACAAACAGCAAAAGGACAAAGAATTTCACATCCCCACATAATGCAGGAGTAGACAGTGCAAGACGCCCACCGGGGATGGCTCTTTGGCCAGTTCTCACTTATTAGGATGGCTGGCTGAGCATGTAGGAAGAGGATGTTGAGATGGTGGGTGGTGCTGAGCGGATCAAGCCACTTTTAGTATTCCTCAGGATAGTTTTTGTCTATGTGAGCGGGGTCAGGGACAATGTATTGTGTGGACTTCCTTGCTTCAGCATTGTGCAGCATTGTTGGAGGTCAGCTAGCAACTGAACTTTATTTTGTTGTAAGAAGTGAAAAGGTGATCAAGGATCTAAGTTTGATTTAAGTTGGACAAGGACTAATGTGAAGGGCTTTCTTTAGTTGTTGCTAAAGAAAAAGAAGGGTCACAGAAGTATTTCAGAAGCTGTTTTATATTTATTCTCGCCTTCGTTGTACCCTCAATCTTCTCAACCTCTTTCTCCTTCTTTATTTTTGCTCTCCTTTCAATCATTGTCTCACCTCGTTGAATTTTACCTCCTGGAAATGATCTGTGCTTTACTTTGATTTAAGGAAGGTCAATATTTCTTCTCTTGATTTGGTGAAGGGAGGAAAATTGAACCTAGCATGACCCAGAAGAGAGCAGATGGGATTGGTTAAAATGCATGAAAAGCCAAGATAATTCTGGGAATGTAGTGAAAGACGTTAGAGACATTCAGCTAAAAAGTCAGTCAACATTAAAACCTGCAAGTGGGTAAATTAGTCACTACTGCAAGTGCTATATTTTGGAGTAAACACTGCAATACTGAGGCTAAATTCTAATGCAGTCAATAAAAAGATAATGGATAATGGAAAAAGATAATGTCTGGAGGAAATGATAACAGACATGCTGACCCAGCAAGCGTCGGTGATCAATGTCCCACGTGAGTGACTGTGACGTTACTACCTTTGGGCAACAGACAACGATTGCACGTGTCCACTGCAACAACACAGACCAGATGATGTCTCCGCTGAACACAGAGACATCACGACCTGTGTTTCAGATCAAACATCTGGGGGTAGAAGGTGAACCGGGGGGTGATGCTGTGAAGAAAACATGGAGGGAGGTGTGACTTATATAGAGCATGTGCAGGTGAAGGAGTGACCTTGAAAAGGATGAAATGAGAAAGGTAGAATGAAAGAGAGAGGTACAAATCAGGAACAAACTCATAATTAGTAGTTCCTGAATAATTCTGACAGAAAGAGGATGTACCAAAAGTAGGATTGGGCAACGAGAACCGGTTCCAACTTGGAGTCATTTCAAAAATTACTATTCCAATTAAAGATGGTCCAATACTGTTTTTTATTCCCGATACCTATTCTTACCTGAACTTGCTAATGGCCAATACTGAGTACTGATCCAATACCGGTGTGTTGTACATTTTATTATGTTTTAACAGCTGTATACTACTATCCCTGTATGGATGTGATAGGATTTCTTTCTTT
>NC_045755.1:16922982-16931030 GCF_008692095.1 Etheostoma spectabile
GTCGGTCTGGCTCAGGTTAAACTCTCAAACAATGAATGCCACAGAACTTTCTTTTATTATCTAATTTGACAGTCAGTTATAACAGAAAAAGAACATAAAATAAATTAATTTAACGTAGATTTTCTTCAGGGCTTTATTATGTTTGTATCGGATCGATGCATAAACTCCAGTACTTCCCGATACTGATACCAGCATTTTAGGGAGTATGGGAGGCGATACCGATACTGGTATTGGTATCAGAACATCTCTAATTCCAATGGTGTCGTTTCTTTATTGGAACATTTTTGCACTCATTTTGAATCTGATCCACATTTAACAAACGTGAGTTTTGGTTTCCGTGACGGCCACCGTACTTCCAGGAACTTGTTGTATTGCAGCCACGGAGGACCGTAAGCGGCACTCTAAAGTGTGGCGGTATTTTACGTTGACAAATTAAATTTTCCTCTTATCTGTGAACCAAACATGTGAACCATTATAACTCCACCCTTCAAAGAATTGGCGTTGGAATCAGAAGTGTTCAAATCCAAACGATGCCCAACCCTAAACAGAAGTTGATAAGTTCCTCAAGAGAAAGACTGGAGGACGTCTGGAGTTCCTGCGGAAGCTTCAACTTTTGCGTTCTTGTTTGGGTTCTCTGCAGTCCCATGGAGCGTGAGTCCAATATAGAAGACAAGGCTGCTCAGGATCCATGTTGTCACAGTCAGCCTCACACTGAGGCAGCAGGCTTTTATCCCTGGTGACTTCCAGCTAACAAGCTCAATTACAGTAGCCACAGCTACAGTAGTGTGTGGCCTCAGGTTGGATGTATGCCTGTCCTGCTCACAGCAGTGGGAATATTTTGACCTTACAAGGCTTTCATTTTTTTTATCACTGTAGAAGTAGTGTAAGGCACAGGGAGGGATTTGATATTTCCAGATACAGACATTCTTTTAAAGCAGATATGTTGTTACTTTAAAGTTACAATGTCAAAGATCTATTTTTTTTCTCTATGGTAATTGCAGGTGGGGTTTGGATCTCACTTCCCAGAGATCCAAAAATCCCAAAAAATCCAGCCTACATGGACATGAAGCTACATGAACCCGCATAGTTTCTGTCCAAGTCCGACCCGAGCCCGAACCACGGCAGCAGTTTTATGCCCAAGGATTTTATATATCATATTTTAATGTTAAACATACACGTGGCACACATCTGTGGGTGGCCTTAGTGACTACCTTGACTTTAGGCCAGTAACCAGTGGGGATTTATAATTGTTAATAATATGTTGGATTCATGTTAAGATTTTTTTAAATTTGGAAAAAGTGTTTAACAAAAAATTAACAACATTGGACGCCCCCCCTGCATTGACTCTGAGGACCCTTAGGGGCCCCGGACCCCCTGTTGAAGATCCCTTCACTAGACCATCAGGGACAGGTCACTGCTCAAAGTTTTTTTGTGATTTGTGTAAACTGACTCTTTAAAGGCATTCTCCTCAGAGAGAATATAGAAACATTTAGTGGAAAAGAGAGAGAAATCCAGAGTAAACATCACCTCTCTCTCTCTCTCTCTCTCTCTCTCTCTCTCTCTCTCTCTGTGTCTCACCAATGCTGATCAGCATAAATCAAATTTATTGTGAACTCTATACTATCTGTGGCTGTAACATTATCATATCATAGTTGTGGGCTTTGTTACCCTTCCAGACAGTACTCGGTGGAAGAGTGGAGGCTGTCTGAAGGTATTTATACAGTTGGGGTAAAATCTGCCAAATTCACTCATCAGCATCTAGTATAAATCATTTTGTCAGCTTGTAGTGTTTGGTAAGGTCAGGCTGTCATTTGTTTGGTCTTCAAAATACACACAGAATGCCACAGGGGATACACAGACACAGTAACATGTACAGTGGAGGTTTCTCTGGTCCTTATCTCACTCGGTGGGGCAGCAGACCCGCAGGAGCCCTGGGTTTTAATCAGGTGGATTACACATTCAGCTTTTTATTTAGTTACACAGTGGCAGTTCATCACAAAGTACAGTCCTGTTGTGATTATTTTTACTTTTGTTTGCCTTTTGATTAAATAGTCGCAGCAGAGAGAGGGAAATCATTAAAGCTCCCCCTGGACAGATCCATGCTCTGGCTGTGCGATTACATGATGAGCATCAACAGCAGTGGTGCAGTGGTGAGCACTATCGCCTCACAGCAAGGTTTTCTCCGGCCTCCTCCCACAGTCCGAAGACATGCAGGTGGAAGGTTAATTGTTGACTGTAAATCGCCCGTAGGTGTGAATGGTTGTCTGTCCCAGTCTGTCAGCCCTCATGGTGGCACTATTGGAAAAGTCTAAACAACAACATGCGTTCTAACTTAAATTGCATCTAGAGCCATTTTAGCCCATTGTAAACCATGTATCACACTAGTTTTGTAGCAAATAATGAGAAGATGAGTTAAATTCCCCCCTCCCAAGAGCTACATTTAACTTCTGATTATTGCTTTTGTTCACTGGGAAACAAATACAGCCTTGGCCAGAACTTCAAGGATGTCAGAAGTTTGAAGAATTACTTTTTAATACATTTAAAATTCAATAATCTTTCGTGGTTCTTATCTTTTTTTTTTTTTTTACACCAATTTTAAAACTTCATCCCAGTTTCACTGACTCAGCACAAAATACCTCCATGTTAAAGTCTAACATCATTCTGCAAACTTTCCACACTCTTACTAAAATCTGACTTTTGGACTTACTCATGCGCATCTGGTCGTGTAGAAATGTTCTGTGCTGGATATTCAAAGGTATTCTCTACTCGCAAATGGTCTGAAAATATCAGAGCAGCTAAAATATCTATCATTTGGTTCTTTTTCTCTTTGGTTCCGTTTCTATTATACGGGAGAAAGAGCAGAATATTTTGCACCTCATTGACTCAATTGAGATGGGAAAAGTTCTGTAGACGGACGTAACCTTCTTATTCTTCCTTTGTTTTCACGCGTAGCCATTCCTGACCATGTCAAGGTTCAGCTGAACCACACTTTCTACGAGCTAATGTTTTGCCCTAGCCTGATACATTAAGGTGCTTCCTCAGTGTTTCCATTTGTGCTTAATATTCAACTCTGCTCTCGGGCCTATCTCCTTGGATGCTTTTCTGCGTCCGCGGGGAGTTGAGTAAATGCCATTTTATCTGGGAGATAATTGGACACAGGAACATTGCGGGAGGGATTTTCTACTGACGGTCTGACATGCAGGTTAACGTCTGTTCACATCGGCACTGCTGCACCAGGACATTCTTGGCCCTGGCACGGACGATCTGACACATCTGTGCCGTTTTTTTTGTTGTATGCCCATTCATTATGCTCCCCTTACCCTTTTCAGTCAAATGACTCCTTAAAATTCAGGACTGATGAATATTTCCGAGGCAGTCAAACATTTGACAATACTGCAGCTCCTAAAATGTGTCCAAATGAGCAAGGGTATTGTTAATATAGAAGCTTTATTCATTGTTATGTTTACAGTACTGAACTGGGATCAGATGTAGGGGTACACCGATCTGACTTTTTCAGTGCCAATACAATACCTGCGCTTTGGGTATTGCCTGATACCGTATACCGATCCGATACCGGCGCTTAAGTCGTACGCTGTAGGCCTCGCTGTGTGGAAGTGAAAGGCAACATTATGCATAAACATTGCTCTCCTAACTTTGTAAAACCAAGTGTTACAAATAAATGCAAAGAGAAGAATTTACAGACTTGTTCTTTTTTTATTAAAAATACCAAATTATGTATCAGCCACTTGGTAAAACATCTTTAAAATTGACTGGAATTCAATTCAGTTCAAGTGTAAACCTTTTTAAATGCATAAACAAATTAGTCAAAAGAGTTTATCCCGATCCATCTATTTCCATTATTTTTACCCGATACAGCAATTTGACTCTGCCCAATATCTGATATCAGATATCAAATGCTTTGAGTCACGATTTTATGATTAATCCCAAAAAAATGTCAACAGATTATTAATTAAATAATGAATATAATTATTATTTCGTGCCCTACCGGACTTGCTGACTAACCTGGTTTGCCAGAAATGTAATTTGGGCGACCAGTCTTAACACAGCCCTCGTGAATTTGTCTTGTCTCCCTAAAAATTACCTTTATATAATAATTTGCATTAACAAGTATGTTTTGTTGGATATGACAACATGGACATATTTAAACTGAATCCAAAACACAACAAACGTGTCTTCTCCTAAACTCGCATTTGACAACGCAAGTCAGCAATACACGACCCGGTCCCGTTATTTTGATCTGTTGATTCATCAACAGGGACACGATTTTCTCGTTTATCTTGTGGTAGTCACCGCGAAATGAACAACGGCCGCGATAAAAACAATTAGTTTCATATTATTTTAGTGAGAACTCAAATAACTATAAATAACTAATGTTAGGGAAATCTGTTTTGTTACGCGTTTCTGGAATTTTGTTTTAAATATATATCAGAATATCAGATTTTGAATTGACCAAAAATTTCTATTGGTATCTTCCTTAAAAATCCTTTATTGGTCGGGCTCTAGTATGTATGATTGTATTGTGATGTATTTTGTGATGTTGAGCAGTCGGTTTATCTGAGTTGTTGAGATCTGATTGATATGCCCTTCTCTTCTCTTTGAAGATATTTTAATGATTTTTTTAATCTTGCGTCGATTTAAAATAATTCTGTCGCTTCTGAAACCCAGTTTCTTTCATGTTGCCCTACAAGCACTAAAATAGTGATAGTCAGAGCTATTTAAAAGCCGAAACATTCTGCTAATTGGTATACCACCTGCAAAGCCACGTTGTGATGTAGTCACTTCGAAGTTCAAGTCCTTTTTCCTGTGGCGGTGTTTTATTCTTTTTTTTTTCTCTCAGAATAACATTTTTACTCCAAAGGTGTCAGTATGAAAAGCGTTTAATGAACCTCGACGGTATATCCATCTTTGTAGCACATTTCTCCTCCACTCCCCCACATCATCTGACCATTTGATTGACAGGCAGGCTTTCTTTTAGTTCAGTGGGTGGTGTGTTACATAAGTCTGAGAGTTGATGGAGGGATGATTGCCCTGTGTGCTACTTTAGCCTTGGACATGTAAGGGCTAGGAGTAATCCATTTTAGACATAGGCCATCTCAATATATAGTAAAACATGCCCGATGGTTTTTCTTTAACTACTTCAAATATTTCAAGGTAGGGCTGAGCGATATGGAGAAAAACAAATGGCACGATACTCTTAACTAAATACCTTAATGTCAATATTGTGACAAAACTGTAGGAATGACAATTGGTGCTTTGACAAAATATTATTTGCACAATAAGATTTTTGATAAACAAGCTTAAGAAATGTCAATTTAATGACTAAGTGTGTAAAGGCAAATAATACAATAGCTAGAACAGTCAGAAAGGTACATCTCAATACTCTAATGCAGCCTTTAAAACCAGGAAAAGACAACACCTACCATATTACGATATCACAATTTCCAAAATCTAAGACAATATTACGATATCACAATATTGATATAATATTGATATATTGCCCAGCCCTATATCAAGGTCATTATAGAGCTCTGCTTGAGATTTAGTTTGTTTTCATGAAACAAGTGAGCACCCACTGAATAAACATGTAGTTATCTCACGCTTTGTGCTTAAACAAATTGTAGCAAGATATAAACCAACATTAAGAGTAATTTCTTGCTGTGCACAATGGCATCCAGTCAGACTCATATAGCTACTGTTGCCACTTGTGTATTTTTTTGGGAATTTTGAGCTTTTAGCAACAAAAGTGGGATTACATCCTAAAACTTAAAAATACCACTAGGTGGATATTTTATAATGCAGCAAACTTTATAATAAATAAAGAAAGAAATGGAGTACTTCCCCACCAGAAATTGGACTACTGACAGTTTGGAAATAAATTATTTCGCTAAAAAGAACATTTCCAACCAAAAGCAGTTTGCCTGGAGCTTTTATCCTCCTGCGAGAGATGAGCCCAGGATAAAGCTACTTTGAGCAAACTCCATTTTTCCTCTAAGGAAGAAAATGAGATGTGTTTGACAGCTGTAGAGAAGAGCTAATAGGTGGACTTTGGTTCAAATAAAAAAAATAAAAATGTTGTTTCCATAGTCAAATATGCACTTTCACACCTAAGACTGTTTTTCATTACCTCATTAAGACCGGAAGCAAAATATGTGTGTGTACATAAGCAACTGACTCCAGAGAATCTTGGGACATTTAGTTTAGTCCATTTTGTCCCTTTGCTGTGATTACTAGCTATAGCCACAGTTTTAGTTTAATGTGTGTGTGTGTGTGTGTGTGTGTGTGTGTGTGTGTGTGTGTGTGTGTGTGTGTGTGTGTGTGTGTGTGTGTGTGTGTGTGTGTGTGTGTGTGTGTGTGTGTGTGTGTGTGTGTGTGTGTGTGTGTGTGTGCCCCGAGGCAGTCGCCCACTTTGCCAAGTTGGTAACAGAGCCCTGCCTGGAGATGGGTTTTGAACATTTTATCCAATTAATTGAAAAAGTTTTAAAGTTTTTCTTTATGTAGCGTGTTCAAACTTCCCCGGATAGGGCATGGTGGACTCGGACACGTAACCTCAGTGTTTCTGAAATCCTTGTTATGGCCCTGCATTCATTTACGATGCATTCACTATAGCAACCTAGAGAAAACCCAACGTGTACGGTACTAAAAAAGGACTGTTAGAAAAGAAGGAACGAGTGTCATTTGAAACTCTTTGAATTCTCCATTCGTGCCCGTCTTAAAAAATCATTACCACTGAAATTAGAAAAAGTGAAATAATTAATTGACATGGTTCGGACATTTCTTTGTACCGATTATGGACAGTAATAGCTTCCTCAGGGGGCCTTAAATAGAAAACGGAGGCATCCATCAATCCCTAATGCTTATGATATTATTGAATAGATAACCTCCAGGCCGTTTATGTGCCATTCACTCCGAACAATCACTACGCAAAATAATCTGAATGGTTAAAATGATATATCCTTAAAATATAAGTTAACACCTTCCTGTTGATTACCAGAAAGATCCATAATTACAGCCGTGATATGAATTGCAATGATCCCACCATGGGAGTGTGTATTCTCAGCTGGATTTAAGAGTGTAATCCTAATTATCTCTCTCTTTCTTTCCATGCTACTGGACCTCATCTCGCCCTGCTTTCCTCTACAGGTAAGCCTCTTTGTGTTGCACTAACACTGGGCTCAGTGTATTCTCTCTTCAGGCCGCTTGCCAAGCATGAAAACAATTTACAGCAGCCTAACAAGTTGTGAAATTGGAATCTGCTCATTTTCCAACTGTATTACAGCCAGTGGATGTGCTGGTTTTCTTTCATTGCTCTGAAGTTGGCAGCATGAAAAGAAAATGTTATTTTGTTGGTATGTTGTGTAACTGATTAGAGGAAGCACAGAGAAAATCCCTTACTCTTGTTTCCTTTTTAAAAATTCTGTGTGTGTGTTTGTGACATCTCTTTACTGGGCTGTAACTGATTATTCCTTACAGTTGGTTTTGTTCTTTTAACAGTTTAGAAAGTGTGATAACTCATTACCACGCCACTTCTTTGCTGCTAGTTGGCTTTTTTAAATCTCAGGAGGTTTGTTATCTCAAATGCATGCTTCAAGGAAGTGCTCCACACTTTAGTTCCTGCTTTAAATAGTTTTTTAAAAACAGTTATTAATGGTCTTTGATAGCCTTATTGTAAAGTTGAGAACATATGCACCTCAAATTGCACTTGATAAATGCTTAATAGTGCTGCTAAAACATCACTTAACCATAGTTAACCAGTTATTAATGCTATTTGTGAGTGATATTGTAAAGATGAAAGCATATACCCCTTGAGTAACACTGTAGTTAGCTGTTATTTCCAGGTTAGGCTTATTAGTACATTAACTAATGTTGAAATAGACACCTTGGTTAACTGTTATTAAAGGAGAATTCCGGTCGATTCCAACGTCGCTCTGTTGTTTGTAAATTTGGAGTGGTGTCAGTAGAGAGAAAAACGAAAACAATCGGTGCTGCCCACACCGTGTTATCCTCCTGCTAGCGTTAGCACCCAACAG
>NC_045755.1:16931040-16941331 GCF_008692095.1 Etheostoma spectabile
GGCAAGTTTTAAATGTGTTTTTAGCCTCTTAACATGTTCAGAATGGCATTAAAGGGCAGTGATTCCTTCTGAGGGAACACAGTGAATCTGACTGCAGTAGATGTGACAGAAATGTATGAAAGTTCTGCTAATTCAGCTCTGTGTATTTCCTGTGTTGTAGTTCCTGTGTACTACAAGGGGTGGTTCGGCACCGAAAACAAATACAAACATAATTTCAAAAATAAGCATATACTTATATTTTTTAAAAATAAGTGCTGTAGTCCAACTAGCAGGAGACAAGTTATAAGTGAGGTAAGGTTAGAGACACTACCTTACTTTAAATCATTAAATTGATAGCCTACATATTTTTGTTTTATCTCATTTCTGTGTTGTAGTTTGTAGACGGTCCCTAAGCTCTAAGTGCCGTCTCAACACAGAAACTAAACACAGCTGAATTAGCACATCTTTCGTGCACTTCTGTCACATCTACAGCAGTCAGATTCCCTGTGTTCACTCAAAAGGAATCACTTCACATGAGTAGGCACTTTTAATGGCATTTTGGACATGTTAAGAGGCTAAAAAATTGTTTAAAACTTGCCCTGTTTAAGCCTGTGGGGTGCTAACGCTAGCAGGAGGATAACACGGTGTGGGCAGCCCCGATTGTTTTCGTCTTTCTCTCTACTGACAGTACTCCAAATTTACAAACAACAGAGCTATGTGTTGGAATCAACCGTACTTCTCCTTTAACAAGGTTAACAACGTTAGTCAAGGCTTATTGCTGCATAAACTAAATAGTAAAATAGACACCTTAGTTAACTGTAATTAACTATTAGTTAAGGCATTAACTAATGGTAAATAATACCTTAATTAATACCTTAGTTAACATGAACAAGCATGAGCATTGTTTATAAATGTTTATTAGACACCGTATTTAACTGTAATTAACGGTTAATTAAAGATTATTGCTTTAATGCATTAAGTAATGCTAATTAATGTACCCTTATTATAAAGTGTTAAAAACCTAGAACTCTTGTGCCCTCTTAATCAGAGATTTCAAGCTTCACTGCAATCCCAGAGAGCACATTTTAAGAAAGTGATGCAGGTTGGAGTAAGTTGGAAACAGCTGGCTGTGCATTTTGGTTTGGACTTATCAAACCTGTAAGCGCTCGTGGTGCTCTGCAGGTCAGTTTTGATGCACACCTTTCTCTTTTTACACAAATATTTCTGTGTGTGAGCATGGGCTGTCCAGCTGCTGAAGCTCATTGGTATTTTACTCCACTACGGCTGTACACATTGCATTTGTCAACCAAGAAAATTGTGTATTCACAGCACATTTATCATTGGCATTGTTGGGTGACGCACGCTTTATTTTATAGGTCCAAAATGTCCTTGTCATTTCTATGAAGGTTCAGTCAGTCCAAATCAGAAATATAAGAATATAAGTATTGAGAAACATAAAGCTCATATTGAACACACAGGAGCAAATACAGCACTAAATGTTGATTATGATGTTAGTAGTATCTGTTTCAAATATTTATTCTCCGGCTGTGTCAGTAGCCTTTCCCCAGTTTGGATTCCCTTTAGCTGTTTTGGATGCTACTGAGTTTTTCATGTATTTGCTTTAATGTGTCTTCCAGGCGGGATTTGAAGCTTTGATCTCGCAGCAACACTGTGTTCTGGCCACCATTTGAAATTATTGCCCACTGAGCGCCAAATGCGAACAGAAATTGGCTTTGGCGAGGAAATAAAATGGGGTCACCGGCTGGTTGGGTGGTCATTTATTTGGGAATTATTGCCAGGCTGAAATCACTGTGTTTTTATGTGCTCTGACCTGCTCATGATGATGATGATGATGTTGGAACAATAATAGGACCCTAAAACAACATGACGATGCGGCGATAGAACCAAAACGATTAAAAAAAAACTGTATCAAATCTCAAAGTCTGAAGCCAATAATAGCTGCGATGGTTGTTTTAATCCACATCATCTTTACAGCAGGACAAACAACATACTGAGGACTTGTCTGTCTTCTATGAGGTGGAATGATGCCGTTTAATGGCCAGTAAAAAAAAAATGTTTGGATGGTAAATTTCTCAGTTTACCTGTCACTGGCAGATGGGCCAGAAAGTAAATTTTGGTTCCAGGCTCAGGCTGCCTGGCATTGTGCCCTGCAACAGGCACAAGCATTAGATGGCTGAAATTAGCATGAGGAATGCAGCAGGGCTATTCATCACAGCAAGAGGCTCTCTGTCATTATGTAATTACAACTCTGCCAATGTTTGCTCTTCTCAAAGAGGAGAAGAAAGAAAAGGCCCAGATTTTTCAACTTCTTCTTCCTGTTGTAAAATGTTTGCTGTCATGTTCGTCTTCTTTTGACTTTAACATTTCAGTCTTACTTGTGTAGTTTGACTTGCTAGAGGATGACGAAAATTATGCAAACTTTTGAACTTATGGCTCAAACAAATCCAGTATATGTCTGAAAAGACATCTTTAAAATGTGTCTGACATTAAACAGGACATGCACAAGTCGGTCAAATGCTGGAGAGGAGGCTGAGAGTGGAGGATGGGTTAATAGTAAACCATTGTCATGCGGATAGGTAGAATTTTTACAACTTTTTACAAATTCCTCCTACTTTTGTATGTAGGAGGACACTTTTATTGGTCAGATGAAAGTGTAGATGCAGACTCAACATGGGGAGAGAGAGAAGTACGACATGCAACAAAGGTATAATTACACAGCTATAATTAAACAGTATTTATACATGTATACCCTGTTTCAGGTATTTTACTGTAAGTATGCAGCTTAGAGTGCAGTTGGTAATATGTGAGAGGGAGGTTATTTATTCATTGATGCATACAGCAGCTGTAGAAGATGATAAATCATACTTATACTTTGTGTAATGACACAAGCTTGTGCTGTCATAAATAAGCCAACAATTGCAAACTACGCATCTACCCATCATGTCAGGTTTCAGTATGATGGACCAAGGACACCTAAATAATTCATTTTTTTGGCGCCTGGGTAGCTCACCTGCTTGAGCCGGCGCCCATATATAAAGGTTTACTCGTCAACACAGCAGCCGTGGGTTTGCCTTTGCCCTGCGGCCCCTTGCTTCACGTCATTCCCCTTCTCTCTCCCGTTTCATGTCTTCAGCTGTCCTATGTAAATAAAGGCCTAAAATCCCCCCCAAAAAATCTTTAAATAATTAATTTTTAGTGTATACCGATGCCTCATGAAAGCTAAAGAAATACCACATGTCTAGCGCAATGCTTCAAGAAACTTAAGAATTTTTTTGTCACTAGAAGAAATACATTTGTTATTTGTAAGATGCAAAGAAATGCTCCAGTTAAGATGACGAATGGCTTGTTCTTGCATAGTGCATAAGAGGTTGCTGGTAACACCTGTATCCCAGGTGTGATGGTATTTCAACCAGTGATCTCGGGCCAGGTGGAAAGAAATGGTTGAAATGCTACAGCTCCACAGTATAATATTACAGTAGAAGTGATTCGTTATTCAACCCCAGGGGAACAGAGAAATGGTTAGCGTTCCCCCCCCCGATGTGAAACGACATTAGAGGATTGAGTTTTGTTCAGCTCACTCCCACTTTCCACCTCTCGTTATTTTCTTTCAGCATAATCACATTGAAATTGCACAGCTACTGTAGATCTAGGTTTTTATGGGTAGCAGCAGGGAGCTTTTCCTCTTTCTTCCCCTCTTTTTCTTACTTCCTCTCTTCTGGCTATATGTTAAATTCTCTGCTTATAACCACATGGTAAAATCCTGTTAGTATGCATGCGGCGGCTGTCCTCTGACTTCCACATTTGCCATTTGAAGGGATATAATTAGCTAATGGAGTGTGTCTGACTCAGGTCAGTTAGTCTGTAGGCAGAGTTCTAGTCAAAGAAGAACAGCCCCTAAATTCTATTTAGCCTGAATATAATTTAACTTGATAGACGTTGGCTGGTTTTGTTTTTTGCTTTAAAAGAGCCCTTTGAATAAATGAATGCTAGAGCACACAGAGGAGTAACTGCTATAAATGATACAATGAAGATGTAATTTGCACTCTTTTTCCAATCTGTATGCACATTTCTATGACAGAAACTGTGATACAACGCCTCCTGGACACCTTGGTTTTTAATTGCCGCAGAGCTGATATCCCTCACCTGTTCCATCTCAAGATTTACCTGTTTCCTCGCAGTGCAGCTCCACAGACCAAATGTTTTGCACTTGTAAACAAAGTTACATAACACGTCAGGGCGCAACAGAGGGAGCCAAAATTCTGCAGAGCATTTCTAGAGGCATCTCTGAAGCTTGCTCGGTGAATAATTCAGAGCTGCTACCATGAAGATGCATAAGCCGTCTCGCGTGTTCGCTGTCATGTTTCCTCGTGAAGGACAAGGGTATGCTGGCCACGCGGGGTTCACGGAGAGATCCCCCATGCCAGGGTTACACAGGCTTTTTGGCTGTAGAGCAGGCAGACTTAATCAGTTGGATGCTGTTGGATGGCTGCCTTTTGAGGGTCAGTGGACAAAGTCATGCAGGCAACTTTGACTGAAAGCTGCAGTAAATGATTACAAAGTTTATAAAAATGGATCAAGATAATGTTTTCTAGAGTCTATTTGGCTGTTGCAGGTCTCTCTAAAAGTCAAATGTTTTATCAGGCTTGTCATGCATTATTTAATCTAATCTTTTCTAGTACATAGATAGTAGCGCTGCACAATTTAATCGCAATTTTATTGAAATCGCAATATGGCCTAGTGCAATATCTAAATCACAGGGGGGCGCAATATTCGTTAAAGGCAAAATACGTATGTGTCAACCCATTCTAAAATAAAGTATTGTGGTGCTGGAGTGATCCCGTCCTACAAATCCTATCCTACAGACTAAAGAAAAAATCTTAGTTTGGTAATAATCCTCGCAAAAAAATCACATTTCAATCTTTAAAAAAATAATAATAATTTTGTCAATGAAAATGAGAATGATACAAAAATAATCGTTCCCCCCAATATCGTGAATCATATTGCAATCCGTGCAGCCCTAATAGACAAAAAGATGTTAACTCCTTGTGAGCTGTATTCAGATGGCTATTAGTAAATTAAGTAATAAGGGTTTGGGTTCTAATCCATTACATTTCAAGCAAACACCACCACTGCCTATTTAAAACTACAATGTAAATATAGGAAATACATTAAATTAATTTAATAAGCCATACGTTGTGTCAAAAATAGGGTTTGATTTAATGAAAATCTTAAGCATTGGAATTTGAAGCTGCTCCAATTCTCAGCATGTCGGTTGACTTCAAGTGCTCGGGAAGAAGCCGGTCTTGTCCCAGAATGCCTCTGTGGCCGGGCTGTCAGCCTTCCTCACATCAGCCGGGTGAGGCGGGCCGAGCTGAGAGGTCGCGGCTGGTCAATCGACTGTCTACATGTCTCCTCTGGACTCTGCCTCCCTCTCATGACTGTCAGGCAAATAAATTAAGAGGTGTGTGTTTGTGTTAGTGCAGGTGTTGGGGAAGCAGGCGGATGTCTAAACCAGTCTCCACCTTTAATGTCTCCACTTCGACCTGTGATTAGGACTTCAAATGTTTAAGTGTCGTTTCATAGAACAACTGACGGGAAGCCTCTCACTTCTTTTTAGATGTTAAGCTTCCTGACATGTTTCTAGAGGTTTCCTCAAAGGGCCTTGATGTGTCTCTGGGCCATACTGTAGCTACCAGTAAGGCCATGTCCACTGCAAATGTTTTTTCACGACCACTCGGCTGAGATTTCGGGAGGGGAGTCTGTTTTTGTTTTGTTTTATTTGGCTCCCCATTAGCTTCAGCATAAGCTAAAAGCTATTCTTCCTGGGGTGATACAATCTGTCGTGTGACAATACAATTTACGATATCTCATTACACATCATACACACACAGATGTTACTTCACATTTGAAAATACAAATCATATTTTGAATTTTACAGTTAATGCAATTATTCAAATATAAATTACATTACGCCATAGGCCTGCACGATTAATTGTTATAAAATTGCAATGTCAATTCAACCAGTTCACAATTCAATTTTCAAATATTTTTTTATTTTTTTAATGACTTTGAAAAGAGGAAAAATTTAAATTGAGTGGAAGTACATAGGAGGGCTGAACCAGGCTAGTGTCGATGCCTCAAGTCACCAATAATGCAAGAAGAAGGAAAATAGAAGGCTAACATTTCTAGATATCTTGTGCCTAAAGTTTAACTAAGTACTCAACAACTAACCAGCCACCAACACATGGATGTGCATGTAGTATAAGTTTGAGCAATACTGATATAGTGTCTTTTCTGTTTTCAGCCATTCTAATGCCAATGTGGGTTGGTCTGTCAGGCTATCACTTTGGTTCAACCGGAAATATCTTAAAGGAGAATTCCGGTCAATTTCAACACGTCGCTCTGTTGTTTGGAAATTTGGAGTGCTGTCAGTAGAGAGACAAATGAAAACAATTGGTGCTGCATACACCGTGTTATCCCCCTGCTAGAGTTAGCACCCAACAGGCTTAAACAGGGCAAGTTTTAAACATGTTTTTAGCCTCTGAACATGTTCAAAATGTAATTACAATTCCTACCCCTAGGCACTTGTAATGACGAGGGAACCCAGCGAATCTGACTGCAGTAGATGTGACAGAAATGCATAAAAGTTGTATAAATCCATACATCTGTCTGTGTCTGTTGCTGTAGCAGGACAAAAGTTGAAATCCACCAGAATTCTCCTTTAACATCTACTGAATGTTTTGTACTGACCTGCATGGTCCTCGGAGGATGAATCCTACTGACTTTTGTTCCCCTGGCTTTTCCTCTAGCACCAGCAGCAGGTTGATAGTTTGATTTGTCCAATACTTTTGTTTATGATCAAGTACCTGCAAATCTAATGACATTCCCATCATCCTCAGCTATAGTTTGTGTTTACTGCTAATGTAAAAAAAACAACTAAGATTTGACAGCATTTGACTCAGAGCCCTAGTGTCTTAAGGAATCTTTCACAGAGACCCATGGGTATATTCTCTTATGTTTATTTTAGATTTACTGAAAATGTGCGGCTTAATCTTAATATTCACAGCAATAACCATGAGTCACAAGTGTTAATATTGTTTTGTATAAAGGAAAAGAAAATGTTTTCCCTTTTCCCATGACCTCAAACTGTTCAGTTCAACACTGAATTTTAAATTTGACTTAAACCACCCACACACTGCCATATCACCAATGAGCCTCTGGTCTTAAATCCTGGTTACCAGAGTTGTTTTTAAATAGTAACTTTACACCCCCTGAACATCTTGGTTTTGCTAACATCCAGGTTTAAAGTCTCTGCTTGCTGTCGGTGTAGTCCAGGACCCACTGGTCCACGGAAACCACTAGGGCTGGACCGATATGCTTTTTGTTCCGATTCGATTCTTTCACGATACGTGGGTGCAGATTCCATCCGCACTGCGATTTCCATTGATTGGGATTCTAAAGTATTGCGATTTGATAGTGATAGTGTTGCGATTTTCTTTTCCTTCTTTAACAAAAACAAAAGTTGAATAATGAACTTCTAGAGACAATATATCATGAGACATTTCTAAAAACAATTTTTTTTCTAAGATGAATGCATATCAGTCAGCCTGTCTGACATCTATTTCATTTGTAAAGAAGTACAGATGGATTTTCTGCATTTTTTTGTTGTTGCTGGAAAGGGATATGATGTAGTCATCCTCGGCGGGACCATATAAACAGAAAATATTTAGCTGAATCGTTTCTAGGGAAAAGAATTGATTTTAAAAACCATTGCAAAAAAATCACAATACATACAAACAATGCTGGCCTTGGGGGGAAGTTAACTCTTTGGGTCCAAGTCGAGTTACAAATCTTCATGAGCAAATTAGATGCAGGTTTCAGGGTCTGCAAGATCTGCCTGTCTTGTTCTGGGATTTTTTTCAGGTCAAAACTTGTATGTTTGTTGCTCTAGTTTTGGGTCAAGTGAAGTCTTTAGGGAGTCAAGTCGAAAAATAAGTCAAGTCTCACAGCGGCCAAATGTCTCTAAATCAAGTCGGAAGTCATCACTTTTATTTTTGAGTCTAAATCTCATGTCTACAGCTCTGTTGTTTACGTTCAGGACTGGTTTTGTTCCTAAAAAACGTCAATCAGTGTGTTAGTAACAAGAGCATTTATCTCATGGGATTGTATTTCTGATCACGTCTCTAAAAAGAGAATACATTTTAAAGCCAGAAATGACACTGAATTACTGAAACTTAAGTGCTCAACAAATGCTTTTAGCCATATAGCAACAGATGAAACAAATCTAATGTCCAGATATTTTTTTTTATGTATTCCACTTAGATTTCCCACCCTGACAGACAAATGTATCCTGCAGATTTACATATATTAGTGCACTGAATATATTATCCAATATGAGGTATATATTAAGATTTATTTTCGTAACAAGACCTATCCCTCGTCCTTTGATGACAGGAATGTATCTCTTTTCTTGTCCAATCTCTTTAATTAGCCTCTGTTGCCAAGGCAGTTTCTTTTTACTGTTCAGACAAGTGATCCAACAGATAAAGCAGCACAGGGATAAAAGATCAATTGGAGTGAAGCGCTGCTGCAGGGGCTGAATTAGAATATGTCGCAGTCCCCCACCCCCCCCCACCCCTGTTTCCACTTCACAGCCGATCATCTGACACACACATGCAGAGAGACAGATCGAAAAAATCTGAGAAACAATCAAGTTCATGAAGAAAGAAAGGAACTCATTTCCTTTACTCCCTCTGTCTCTCTCTCTCTCTCTGTGTGTGTGTGTGTGTGTGTGTGTGTGTGTGTGTGTTTGTTTGTTAGTTAGCAGTGCAGTGAGTGCCTGACATTGCTAGAATGTTTTTTTAGACTGGCAAGGGATCATGCTGTTTTTCTGTGGCAGTGAATTAGGCGGCTGTGGCGCGTCCAGCAGAGGTATTAATCAGGAATGGTTGTCCCTGTTGGCTTCACTGAGTCAGGGTTGACTCTCCTGAAGGGGATCAATCGACTTAGCCGTGACTCACGAGGGTGTGTGTGTGTGTGTGTGTGTGTGTGTGTGTGTGTGTGTGTGTGTGTGTGTGTGTGTGTGTGTGTGTGTGATCAGTGTTTAGGGAGTCGTCACAGCTTGACTTGTGGATTTAGGGAGGGAGCAGCAACAACTCCTTGGAGGGAAGCTGTTGGGGATAGCCGAGACAATTGAGGCTTAGCAAAGAGATTTGAATTCACTCTTAAGATTTTGATTTTGATTTTTTGAAATATGCTCTGTCAAGCCCTTATATTGATCTGGAAAGGAGAGGAGGAGGACAGTGAACAATGGCCTGTTTGAAAAGGGAATCCTAGAATCAGTGTGCTGCCAGCCACCTTTTCCCCCTGACTTAATGGATTATTTAAAGGCATGTTTGGAAAGTTCTGTGTTTCTCAGTCGTTTGCTGGATACTTCTCCCTGTTCATTCACCTTAAGCACAGTACTGGGTAGGTTATTGGTGAGCCACCATTACCAGGTTGTCACAACTAAAACACAAGCACAGCATTGCAGAGGAACGCGAGCATTTTTGGACCCAAAATGTAACTTAATTCAATATTTCACTCTCAAATGTGCTGACGCCATGCCCAGTTTATTACTCCAGACAGGAAGTGGAAAAGTATCGGTGCCAAATTTCACTGCAATTTTCATCACTCAGAGTTGTACTGTGTAGTTGTATAATTTAATCATATTGGGAGTTAAATGGGCGCTGAGTTTACTTTACATGGGGACAACTGTATAATCACCCTTTAAAAACAGTTGTATAATATAAAAAAATCATAGGAAATTTGTATAGATAAAGAAAATTATTAAATACAATAACAGAAAAAGGCAAAGAGACAATGTATAAAACAGATAAATAGAAAAATGTCTGGAACATTTCTAGTAGTGCAGGTGAAGAAATCAGTTTTTCAAGAACAATATGTAAACAAATCAAAGAAAGACCACTAATTATGTACTTGTTTTCTTCATCATCAAATTCGGGAGACTCGGATGAAGCTTGGAAGGATTAAACACCGGGTTTCCACACCGTGGTAATCCACCGTGGTATAATGATATTTTAAATGAAAACCGTAGTTGTTATCGTCGACTTTCTTATCGGGGTTCACCATTACACCGGTAATTGTTACATCCCTAGTCACAATACAAAAATATTGCATTTTTAAACATATTCTGCGATACATTGCAACGTTTGACCTTTTTCCCAACTTCAAATTTTCCCCAGTTTCAAATGATGTCCTCAAAAAGAAACTTTGTCAACATCTGTTTTGT
>NC_045755.1:16941341-16943938 GCF_008692095.1 Etheostoma spectabile
ACATTTCTCTGTTTGTTCATCTCACTCTAATTTAATTGCGGTAAAATCAGACTGTCAAGCTGACAAACTAACCAACACGTACTTTATATAATAATAGATTGATGCTTGGCGTCTGTGTATCGATACAGTATTGCCATGGAAACTATTACGATACTATGCTGTATCCATTTTTCCCCCACCCCTACCATTGTTAAGGTTTGGTTAAATTTAGCCTTCTATGACCACAATTTCACCACTGGGACCTCCACACCCGCACTTTTTGCTTTTTTCACTGTTTGACACAATATTTCCAACATCGGAATGGAATCATTGATGTAAATATGAGCATAATTATTCACTATCACCTTGCCTTCCAGTCTGCAATTATCCTAACGCTCGACCCGGCGGCAGTGACTGCAGCTTCCCCGACAAACATGAGTGAAAAATAATCTCAACAGCCACTGCAATGATGGGTTAGACAGGAAGGGTTGATTATTGATCGTGTGTGGGTTGTGATGGCAAAAATCATTCAGCCCATCGAGCCAGAGTGGACACTGCTCGGAGGAAAACATGCATCGATATCACTGTGCCGACCCTACTCTGAAATATTATCTCTAAATCACAGCTTCTGATACAGAAACCCTTTAAATAGCAATCGCTTACAGAGTTATAACTGTTTTAGAATAGTTTGACAGAAAAGTTTGACAAGTTAGCTAAAGGTTTTTCAATGATTTCCATGTAAGCGATGGACACGACTCTTTTTAATGAGCTTTAGTCTAGTTCAATTACTCCATCACAGCTTTGGTTTTCAGCGCGAGCACCGGCGTAAGCTGTAATTTCAGTCAAACTGTGCGGGGCTCTAACAAAAACATCTCTTACAGTTTTTGATCAGCAGTTCAATAAGAACACAAAATAAAGAGCCTGATTATAATGAAGATGCTCTCAAGCTTTCACACTTTCGTTTCTGAGACTTTTTTTTTAACACTTTTGGTTAGAGAAACTGGCAGAGATGCAATCCTACACCATCATGGTTAGCTGAATGTAGCTCAGATGCATAAACACACAGGATGGTAATATAGTGGATGTAGTTCCCTTTGCATTAGGTGGCCGGGGATCACTGCCTCATCCTAAAACTATTTTAACATGTCTGGCTTTTAGTTGGGTTTTTGTGTCTTGCAATGCTGTTTCAGAGAGAACCTTCTGGAAACATACTGCACATGGTAATGTATATACCATGCATATAATAGTTCAGGTGTTTTACGTAAGTTCAGCATTGTACTGTATGTTTTTTTATGATAAAATATTTCTCTCTGAAATGTAAAAACATAAAATAGCACAAAAAAAAGAAATACTTTAAGTAACTAGTACAGAACTTTTCAATTACTTTGGTCTGTGATTGAGTACTTATGGTCTCATGTCCTAATTCCAAGTGAAAATAACTAGTGCTGTCACATTATTACAGCCTCTGTTTTAAAAACTAAATTAAAATCAAATTGTTACTCCTGATTCTGGTGCAGCGCCGTGCCTCACTTTCATGTGTCAGCATGCAAACACTTTCAAAAACATTTTGAAGCAGGTTTCCACGATTCTTCCCTAAAACAAATAAAATCCTTTCATATCGTTTTAATTTTAGTCTGTAATTGAGTCCTTGGACTTATTTTTGTTTAATAAGTGAACGTATCTGCAGGGATTTGGGAACCACAGAGTATATTTTAACTTCTTTCAAATTAAAATCAGCTTGTTTCATGTATTGTCGAAAATGAGGTTGCATTTTAGTGCACCGAACAGGCTTCACAATGCTTTTTCTTTTAAAAATATGTTTTTAAAGAACTCCATTACAGACAGAATTGATTAATAGGAAGGATTTCTTTTGAAGGAAGCATCACCTCAGCACATTTGATCCCCTAACAGAGCAGTTGTATTACGGGAGCAGTGGCAGAGGTGAAAGCGTGATCTTTTTAATCCTGAGCTGCCCTGGCATCATTGGCTGTCAGCCAGACTTACAGTCCAGGTTTATGGGGGGTATCCCTGCGCGTTGGCGGGCCCCCAGCTCTCTTCCCCTCTCCTCCTCCCGCCTGTATGCCTTAGATCAGCCTGGGTCTTTATGAGCTGTCTCTACCCTGTCTACCTCCCTTAATCTCACAGCAGCTATTAACAGGGGACACTCTGGCTCCAGCTTTGCTTTGCAACACTGCTGTCTAATCCTGCTGCTGCTGTTTGGAGGGGTGAGGCAGACTGCTGACACACCGCTCGGTGAGAGGGAGAGATGGAGAGAGGGTCACTGAGTCTTCTAAAAAGGAAGAAATCAGTTTTTAATGAAAAACACACTTTGTATGTGCACTTAGTGCTAATAACAAACTGCTTTGAAGTATTTGAATTATAGAGTATAAGGCTAAAATAATAGCAAAACATAAAATAATAGCAAAACACTGGCAAAATGTTCTCGTTGTACTCTATAAATGCAGTACAAATGATAACGTCTGCAAAACTGGAGCCTCTGCATTATTGACGCTTTTAGCTGCAAAGCCTTTTTATTCTTCTTTCTGTAAGTCAGAAGAAACTTAAAACTAAGCCTTGAAATGTCAAAACAATTATGTCCCCCATAAGTGATTTCTTTT
>NC_045755.1:16943948-16948296 GCF_008692095.1 Etheostoma spectabile
TTTTGTTGCTGAATTTGGAGCCCTCTATGCATGTGGTCACTGTGTGTGTGTGCACATGTATTGCACAGCGGAATGAGAAAAGCCCCCCTAATCGGATTATTATACAAATGCACGCTGGTGAAAACAGAGCTTAGTAATTAGCAGAATCTTTAGCAGAATTCAATGGTCTATTAAATCTCCTTGTCAGTCTCTGACTGCATGTGCGTGTCATAGAGAGATAGCTGAAAGCAGACGGCAAAAAAAGGGTACTTTGCAAGCTAAAAAGTATATTTCATTTGTTTTAGGGCTGCAACTAACAAGATTTTTTTAATTGTACAAAATTACAGTTGCATCTTGATTTACGTGCCGAGCACAGTGGCTTCGATGTACTTCACCCAACAAAATACATGCAAATACACAACAAATAACACAATTACATACAGAATCACTGCAAGTTGTACAGAAAATAAGTTGAGCAGGGGACACTAAAATCTAATGAGGCATGCAAGTTGTTGCCGTGGTTGTGGCTAATGGAGTTTGCAGGCTGATGCAGGCTCTGTTAGCTTGTACACAATATAGACGTTAATAGCAAAATACAAGGGGTTGCAGATATCTGCACTAACATCTGAGTCATGCAATCCAGGTGTTAGAATTTAAATAAACTGGCAAGTCGGGGTTGTCAACTTCATTGTGTTCTGTAGTTGGTTGTGTTGTGTGTTTTCTACACACATGTTGGTAAATGTATTGCTCTTCTTGTCCCGATATTATTTTTTTTCAGTATTTTATTTTTTTAAATCTGTACTTGTGTTGTCAAATTGGTGAAGATTTTCTCTCTTTCTCTGTTTTTTTTGCATTGGGGTTCTTCAGTTGCAGTGAGTTAACCCCCACTAATACTAGTCAACGTTGTAACAGTGGTAAATATCTAAACCGTTTAGTAGATAATTATTCTGATTTGTGAAAAAATATTGTAATAGTATCAGATATGGAAGTGTGTAATGGCTTACACTACTTGGTCTCTATGTATGTTGGTGTGTATGTATACGGGATATGCCAGAGGAGCACAGTAGTGTGTTAGAGGGGGTGAGCAGTGGAAACGAGGGTCGGAGTATTTGTAAGTTGTTTTTGAATGCGGATCTGTGAGTAAAGTTATTCTGTTTCTATAAAGAGATGATTACTTGGTGAGTCGGATAACTGATGATGTTCGTAGGCACAGTATGTCCTCAGGCAAGTGTGCTCCAATGATGTCTCAGGCTATGTTCACACTTGGAGCCTTTTTTGACAAGAAAAAGTTGACCAGGGTGCCTTTTGTAGTAAAAAAAAAAAGGAAAAAAGAAGAAGCTGGCAGCGTTTTGGTTCCAAAAAGCAGAGCATCTTTTGTTGCTAAAATAGCCGCTACTGATACAGTAAACCCCCCCCCTCATATTTTAAAAGGCTGGAATTGGCTATTTTCAATGAATTAATAGTTGTTTCACTACCAATAATAAACTTACTTAATAAACTTTACATTTAATCATAATAAACAAAGAGAACTGTTTGTCCTATAAAGGTCATAAATGGATACTATAGTAGCTTGCTAACTTGTTTTATTGCTGCAATTAATAAAATACAGAAAAGGGGAAAAGAGCATCAGATCACAAAAATCATCTGTAGAGTGGTTGATGGTAATTTATTTGTGCTTTAGAACGTAATCAATATGAAACAATAGTAAAATAAACTTTATTACTCACTTTCGACTGAACAATGACAAATTCAAGTACAAAACATTTGGTCTCTACTACTACTACTACTACTACTACTACTCCTCTAACGACTGCCAGAAAACGCTTGGTTACGTTGTAACCTTGGCTCTCTGAGGGAAGAGACACTCTCTCTCCACCGTACGTATGGAATAAGTAACCGGAGAGAAGCCAGTTATCTGAGTTTGTGGTAAAACCTTTCAGTGCTCGGTTTTCATTTCATAACTTTCGATTGAATAATGGACCATTTTTCCAGTCTTCTTTCTTCATTGTACCTTTCTGTAAAATAGTGTTAAAATCTCGTCTTGTGAGCTGGGTGTCGCTTCACACCCCCAATAATTTAGCTTGTCGTTAAATGTGTTGCTTTACTGAAGGTCCCTTGATGCCAGTGTGTGTCCACTGGGTAATACACAGAGCCAGTTTTAATCAGCGGGCTTCTCAGAACAACACTCTCTCCTGAAAAATGAAAAATCAGCAGGATGTCATTGCGAGGCACCGAGGTACGGGCCTGTCTCATTTTCTTTGTGAGTGTTCCACACATACCGCACTCGCTCCTATGGGTTTGTTATCACACTCTGTTATTCCGCGCCTGTCACCCCAACTATTAATTATTTGTGGTTAATAACCACCTCCATAGGCTTAATTTTGTCCCTGACATTTCATTAGCTAATATCAGATGCCTTCATTAGTTTTCTGGAATCCCAATTCAGGATATTAAGTTAGATGACATTCACGTTCACTCTGAAGTTTATCTGATGAACCTTGTAAATTGTAAGTCATGTTATATTTCACCTACTGGAAGTGTAATTTCAGGTAAAAGTTGTGTTGCTTACTACATATTTAGTCTCTGCAATGTGATTTTCTGTTTTGATAGCAAGACTGATAACATCTGGAGGGATTTTGTGGCTATGCTGAAGGCTGTTACACTGTCCATAGACTGTTCATCATCTGGACCCAAGATGTACTTATGAGCCCTGAGGAAGAGACAAAGAAACAAAGTCTTACTCAATGTGAGAAATCTGCTGCATTGCTCAGTTAATCTTTTGTACTAAAGTCAACTCCAGCGTTTAGGGTGTTTGGCCCTTTCGTTGACTTATGCAACATCTGAAAGGTTTGTCATTTTGTAGCTCAAGTGAGAGATGACTGGACTGCATGTAGCGTGAGAAAAGCAAGACAGATGCAAACAGATTTTTTGTCCGGCTAATAGAATACAGTATTTGGCCAAATTTAAATATAGATGCAACATAAGTTACACCATAACTTGATTTTTTATCAGGATATCTGAACCATAGCCCAGCATACTAGCAATTTGAGTTCATATTGCATGATTCTGTTCCTTACGATTTATGTTCTCTACCTAGGAAATAGGGCTGGGTATTGTTTAAACTATTATGTTACGAGTACCAATACCGGTACCCTTAGACTCTAAGGCTTAGAGTTTTCTGTTGCTCGACTAAAACAACTTTTGAATGTACACAAGTTCCACCAAAACAAGTTCCTTCCCGAGGCTTTTTTGCAGCGGCACCTGGGCTCCGTCCGGCACTTATTGCCACCCATGACGATTGTGATTGGTTTAAAGACATACCAATAAACCAGAGCACGTTTTTCTCCCATCCCAGAATGTTGTGTGGACTCGCCAGACCCTCCTCAGCAGCACCGTGGAGGAAGGTCTAGCAATGCGAGACCACACCAAGCTCAACTTCACCACAGACTGGACGCCACAGTCTGTATGGATTCAGTTGCAACCCTGTGGCAGTGGGCCAATCACACGTCGCGTAAAATCAAAAAACACTTGCACTGATTGGCTGCAAACAAAACCATACAAACAGTCATTTTTTTGTTGATCTAAAGAATTAAATGCAGGTATTGCTTGACTGGAGAGGTTTCGATACTACTCTGTACTAGGTTATTTGTTCGATACCTTATATTGAGTACCAATACCCACCATTACTAGGAAGTTGTGTGCCACCTATTCTATGCAGTTAGGCAGACAAACAAGGGTGGGGATTACTAAAAGTGGATAGGCGTGCACTATGTCAGACTTTGATGCAGGAGACCAAAGTTTCTGTTCCCTTACAGACCTGCAATTTTGTCATAACCCCAATCTTTCCCTAACCATAGCCATACCAATGTTTCCATGTGCAGAAACTGTAGAAAGCCAGAGTTGTAAAAACATTGCCGCAATTTTGTTGTTGTTACTTTTTTTCACAATGGTGGTTTGCCAAAGAGACCAAAAGTAGTCACACTTCTCCAAGAGAGTTGACTCTAACTGAACTCCATTGTAGTAGAATTTCCGTATCTATTCCTATCCTCTGTTCAGTAAATACCAGTCAATATCAACCATTCCAGCTGAACAAACATCATCACTGGTGTTGTGTATCAATCAATCAATCTGCATGAGTGCTACGGAGTTTCTGCCACAGCGAAGCCGATCTCGCCGTGCGTTCCCTTTCATGCACACAACAATCCACTATGAGTGCTTGAAAGGAGGTGGGTGGGTAGGAAGCGTGCCTCTGATTAAAGTAAACTCCCGCTGAGTTGTGACCCAGCCTGACCATGGCAGCACTCCAGATCTGCTGATGAGGGGTGCTTCAGCGAGGCAGACAGTCTCTCTCTCTCTCTCTCTCTCTCTT
>NC_045755.1:16948306-16949625 GCF_008692095.1 Etheostoma spectabile
TCTCTCTCTCTCTCTCTCTCTCTCTGTGGGCCGACATGGGGGTTTTCTGTCGGAGGCTCCTCTGTCTATAAACATTTTCCCCGTCAAGTGCCGACCTCTAATTCACCAGACAGCTCACTCAGCATTATATAAGACATCCCAGTGTTTTTACTGTAAAAGTGAAAGCTGTAACCCAGCGTTGCCCCCACTTCCACATCAAGCTGCAAAAAGAATCAGCAGAGCTTGTAAGGACACAAACATTGAGAAAGATCCTAAAATAATCCTTCTCTGTATCAACTCAAAAGTGAACACATGAAGGCACGCTACATTTGCCTTTGCTTGAATGAGAGAGAGAAAAAACGAAATATTTCTTTTAATTAGAAAATGAATTAATAAAATATTCCAGATTGTCCTTGTCCTGTAACGTAATAACACGCATCAGTACCTGCCAAATACTTGCAGAGACTCATTTACATTTGGCATTGAGGGACCGTACTTAATTTGGACATGAAAAGTTTAGAAATTCCCCGGTTACAATTTCAAAACTTTAATCAAGCTGCAAGGTTAAAATCCCGCCATGCTTTGGATTTCTCGGTGCCACGAGTGGTTTATGCACTCCGTGACTTAAGAGGATATTTAGCAAAGTAAAGTGTGTATTACAGGTTCTGGATCTGTCACCTAGCATTAGCTTTCAGGCAAAAGAAAAACAATCAGAGCTGATTAGAACCCAGAAACAGATGGAGGTCTTCAGCAACTTATAAACTTAATAACTTCCACAGCATCAAAAAAGGGTGTTTTTGTTATTATGGGATCATTTGAAAGGGATTTAATAAAAGTTTTCCAGTATATATATGTATATCTTTTTTATGAAGCATCTTTTGGAGGATCATGAGAAGCAATTTCCAAGATATTGACCTGCTTTTTTACGTCACTGGCTTCATTCATGTGCTACATATGTGCCATGTGTTGTCCATATACTGTATATGTGCAGTGGCACTTGTCAAACCACATTGGATTTGCCGTATTAGTGTCGGTGTGCCGATAAGAAGTTACCATTTTGATCCGCTCTTATCTGTTAGGACAGGAAGGCGCTTAGATCAGAGGGGGGGGCATAACAACGGCTTTCTAAAGAAGACATCCAGTCTGATCAGACATTTTTTTGGCAAGCTTCTGTGATGGAGCAGAAGGAGTGGCAACAGGCCGCTATGTGGATGTTATAAGGGTTTAGCACACAGCCGCGCAGATGTTGCTAATGTTGGAAACGGCGTCTTATATTTGGAAAGATACTTGATGGCTTGTTTTGGCTCGGTAAAGAACTGCATGTCACTGATCACGTCACT
>NC_045755.1:16949642-16952180 GCF_008692095.1 Etheostoma spectabile
CCCCCCCCCCCCCCCCCCACACACACACACACACAGACACACACAATTTTTTTTTGTCTAGGCAAGTTATCAGACTCTGTTTTTTTTCATCGATAGTATCCTGTATTGTTGTTGTTTGTGCGTCTTTTCTCCACGTCTTATTCCATCCACGTCATGAATGGACTCGACTCGTCCGACTACTGCCTAACTAGAATTAAGCTATTCACTCTGTTTGGACATCCCCTGAAAAGCCTGCTCTTTATTTGAACTTAGATAAAATAACATCTGTGTGAGAAGCTCTTGTCAGAGGTGCACTTCAGATTTGTTCATTATTTCTCTGAAAGGTGTCAGCCGCTGAGCCCAGCACGGTTATATTTCCCATCACCTGTGTTTAGTGATTTACTCCACAAAGTCCTTTTCACTTATATTCACTGTTATATTCGTACTGAGGTTTTTTTTTTTCAAACCATAAAGGGGCAAGCTGGGCTACAGGATCACTGGAGCGGTGATGAAAAGTGTAGAAAGGATTTGACTTGTCATTCTTTTTTATCTCAGCAGCTCAGAATTAGTCTTTATTCACTTTGCAGGAAGGAAGTTGAGCTGGCTAGCTTCCCACCTGCATGGAGATATTTCTCCCTTTTACTTCCATCTCTTCTGACCGAGGAGACAAGATATTTAATTAGTCTGGACAATTTAATCAAGTGTATGTTAATCCGGATTGATTTTGACTTTAACCTTCATTAATCCAGCCGGTTGTATGATTCTTTCATCAGTATAAAATATTGAAGGTCCCAACTCATTTACATTTTTTACCACAATATGTCTCGGCTGCAGATGAATGATGCTGCTGCAGTCACAGCCTTATTGATGTATTTATTAGGTTTTTTTTCATTAGCATTTTCCTTTCCCTATATTTTCGGTAGTCCATTGATAGTTTGATGATCAATAATTGGTTTGTCATTTTTAAAACAATAAGGATTTACTGCTTCACTTTCTCCTATGGGATGGCAAGTTGAATTTCTTTGGACGTTGGACAATTGGTCAGACAAAACAAGCAATTTAATCACTGTGGGTTAAAGGAAAACAGTGATGTCCATTTTCTCAAATTTCTGACATATTAGAGACCAAACATGTCCCCAAAATAAGATTGAGTCTGAGTCATAACAAGCCATGGGTGGACTGCACCATTGTTCTTTGTTGCCCTCCAATCACTCCAGTTAAGGGGATAATTCCAAACCTAGTTCTTATATACAGTATATTTCTATCATTAATAATAACATGGTGTTTTGCTGATTTGGAAATGCAGCAATGTTGCTTAAATATAGAAAGGCAAGAAGCAGTCATACAGTGAGACACAAGTGGAAGGAGAAAACAAAGGTGAATGTTGAATTATTATTCTAATCATCCGTTGGAAACATTTAGCACAGTTTACAGACAACTTCCTGGTTCAACCTTAACCTGACTTTCAATATTAACATTTAGGTGCACTTGCTTTTGGTTAACCTCCCAATAAAGTGGTTTGGATAATTTGGCAAACATGAGATAATACTCTGTTTTTATAACAAAAGTTGAATTGGAAGATAAAAGAATGATTTGGATTTACTTTAATGAGCTTAAAAATAAAGGTTTGACCAAGAAAAACAGTCTTTTTTTATAATTTATTGATGTAATAGAAATGATCCCGCCGGATGATTTTCTCTCACTACTAAAATAAATTATTCCGGGTGACACTTTTGCTTTGTTTTTTAAAGCTATATGAGCAATCATATCTGGAGTCGGCCCCAACAACAGAAGGCAACAACAGGCACAACTAGGAAAGAAAATGATAAACAGAATGCAGGTGATGTTCCTGAAAGTAATGTGGTCCCTGACAACTGTTTTATGTCTTAGTACCTGCGAGGTAAATACAGAGAGACTGTTGTGAAAGTGAGAACCAATAAAGAAACAATAGCTTGTTTTACCAGAAACGCATACAGCAACCCTCTAGGGCCAGTTATTCATTAGGACTTACAGTGGCATAAACCAGCACGCAGACAACTTGGATTAGCAAAGCATTTAGAAAATGAAAACGCATTCTGTGGGAAATTGATCTGGACGAAATGAGATACTTTAAAGAGTCCAAACTGCACACTGAACCATGCCGCCGCTTTTCTTTTATCTTCATAATTCACTCCCTGGAGGGAAAGATCTGTATCTGGAAAAACAATATCTTCTCCTGACTGTTTGATGATTCTAATGTAGACACATTTACAAGAAACCACCATTTCACCGTGGTGGATGGGTTTACATAAAAACACCTTCGTCACTGTAAATGCTGTAAAGAATAGCTTGAAAACAGCCAGGGGCTCCTTCCTCGTCTTCCTCCAGACTGATTAATGCCGCCACCTCTAAAAACCCAGACACCTTTTTGTTTTTTACACCAAAATACAATGGCCCAGGAGTATTTGAGGGATTTGTTCTATTTGGGCCAGCTGTGGTACAATTTTTTTTAGCTGCGATGTTACTCCAGTGTGTGTGTGTGTGTGTGTGTGTGTGTGTGTGTGTGTGTGTGTGTGTGTG